>NW_007260286.1:148834-169457 GCF_000164805.1 Carlito syrichta | reverse complement strand
CCTGCACCTTCCTGTCTTGCAAACCGCTCCCGGGGCTGCCAGTTCGGGGCTGCCCTGCACACACCTGCGCAACCTGCCTTCCTCTCCGCCTCACGGAGACGTTTCTGGAAGCCCGACTTCCCAGGACGGCCCCACGGCCTTTAGCCCTGCTGGGCGCACGCGGTGTCTCGCCCAGGGCGTCGCGCCTTGAATGGGGTCGGGGATGCTGAAAAGAGTCCAGGGCCGCCTGCTGGGTCTGGGTCTGGCTCTGCCACTCCCTCCGTATGTGATCTGGGACAAGACATCTCTTTGGCAACATGTCAGCGTCCTTATCTGCAGCTTGAAGAGGATGAGGTTTGGCGTCTGACACCCAGGAAAGTGTTTATAAAGCATTTTATGGGATTGAAAAGAGGGTTATCAAATATAAGCGGTTTTAAGATACTTAGCAGTGTGCATCGTCTATGGCACAGTTCGGGGAAGTCATTTGGCTGATATTTCACAAGCTGTTTTGCAGTTTCAGTTCCAGGCTTGCTCTGAAGGTAGAAATTAAATTGCCAGCGTTATGTATACTGGCAAAGTTATTTCTAGAGCCCAGCAGAGGTTTTGAACAGGAAAACCAGATAACTAACACTCAGCCAAAGTGACTGAAAAATCGCAAAAGAACAAGTTGCAGGTGTGGGCATGTGGCTTTGAATATTCAATTCTCTTCTATTCTTGGGATATACACCCTTGATTGTTGATAATTGCAATCAATTGTATAATACAGAAATGAAAATCACACCTTATCAGGACAGGGAATATATGTATTTTCTTGTGCTTCACACACAAAGGGCACTTATTTGGGGAGCATAAGCCAGCCTAGACTTACATGCTCCATGGACAAAGCCTATGTGTTTACTGCACTGAAAAAATTGTCAAAGAACAGTTCCTTCTTTCAAAGCTTCTTGGCACTTGTTTTGGTGGGCACATACTTTTGGCTTCAATGACTCAAAATCTCTTCAAATGTTCTATTGGTATCTTAGTACTTGTTTACTGTCATAGATTCGTTTGTTGTTATTCTTGTATTTCCACTGACCCTGTAAGCACTGATCCTTTCTCTGGTCTGAAGTGTGTTTTTTCTTACTTTAATATCTCTTGTTCCACAGAGAATTTGAGGCAGCATATAGAAAATACCTAGTATAACAACAGATAAAAATAAATGAGGAAACCAATGTGAAGTCAAAGAGAAAGAAAATAGGAAACCAGAACAATGCCACAAATGGGCCAAGACAGAGGATTGTATAGCCTTTTTTAGATCAAGACGAACAATTAATCAAGAAAGAGGCACATCTTTTCCTGATGTTGATACTTCAGAAAAATGTATCTCTTGGGCCTTCGTAAAGTAAAAATTGAATGCCCAGTTTGAGACAAAGACAGATATCCTGATAATCCTTTAAGCATGCTATTCATGAGACACAACATTTAAAATGAATCAGGCAATAAAGAGTTTGAGGCCATAGGCTTCAACAAGACCCTGGAGTGCAGATATTTAATGTTGCCAGTAATGGCAAATCCATATGCTTTGCCCATCAACCCAGAGGCAGATAACACGGAAATAGTCAAGATTCTAGGTGGTAGCTAAAAAATGTGTCTGCTCTAACCACTATTTTACTTGTACCACGATTGATGCAAAGAGGAAAACATTTGCTTTATACTAATTCCGAAAGAATCTGAAGTATTTTTTAATAATAGTGATTGAGTTCATTTTATTTTATTTATTTATTTTTGAGTTGGAGTCTCACTTGGTCGCCCAGACTGGAGTGCAGTGGCCGCTCCCGGCCACCGCAGCCTCACCTGCTGGGCTCCGGCGATCCTTCTGCCTAAGCCTTCTGAGTAGCCTGAATTACAGGCATGCGCTACCACGCCCGGCTGATTTTTTGATTTATTGTAGAGATGAGGTCTCGCTGCCCAGGCGGGTCTCGAACCCGCGAGCTCAGGCAATTCACTCACCTCAGCCCCCTAAAGGCACGGGATTACAGGCTGAGCCACCGAGCCCAGCTGAGTTCATTTTAACAAGATCTGTGAAGTGGGTTGGTTGGCACAGAAATTCAAATTCAATCTACTTAAATATACGGTGAGTAGATTTAATTTTACATCCTAAACAGTTAAGCACATAATTTCAAAGTTGAAGTTTATGTAATAATAAACCATTGTAGCTAACAAAGGAGTTTCTTACAAACCAGCCAATTTTATGATGAGGTGTGGAGTAAGAATAAATATGGTTTGATGGGTCCTTCAATCCAACCTAATTGTCATATATTATTAGTGTATTCACGATATCTGACATGTAAATATTTTTCATCTTTTACTCTTATCTATATAACAAACTATAATGGTTTGCTCTATGCTTTGTAATTTTTTTTTCCTTTCAAAATTCTTCAGCAAAATTGTAATCTATGCTCTCTAGTTTCAACTCTAACTTTAGCCAGGGCTAAATTTTTAAAAATCAGGGACACAAAATTCTTTGTATTCTATATAATTAAGGTTCACAATTTATTGGTCAAGAGAAAATGGCTAATGGCACCTTCAAGTGTGATAATACAGGGCATAAGGACAAAAATGTTTGTCTATGGAATATTCAGGCTTAGGCAATATACTATATCCCGATCAATCTTCCAGCATAAACTAGTTGCAAAATACAGTGAGTTTTCTGCTGTATAGATCTGTTAAATATAAAGCAATTAGTGTTGTGAGACATTGCCACAATTATGGTTTGGATTTTTAAATACTTATTATTAAACTATTCCTCTGTTACTAGGGCCACCTGTCTGTTGGGTTAAAACTCATGCCTTCCAGGTATAGGGTGATGCTTGTATTTTGTCCCAGGTGGCACTAGAACATGTATCTCACTCAGCATCAGCATCAAAGCCTCACACTACCCTGAGAGCTTCAAAGGAAGAGGTGGGGAAGGCAGTGCACACCTCCTTTTTATTCCGCTTGACTTGATCACCAGATATGTTAAGAAGCTGTTTCTGTTAACCTTTATCTTCAGGGTAGCTTTAAGCTTTCCAGGAGAATTGGTAAATGTTCTATATTTAACTTAGAACTTGGTTCTGTTTGCAAGTTCAATGGCTAAAAAAAGATAACAGTTACAAATAATCTTACACGGTTCCTTATCGGTTTTCCTTCATTATAATAGGGAGAATGTTCAAAGGGTGCCTAAAGTTTGCCTGTAGCTCATGTGGCCTAGTGTTAGGAGCAGAAAAGGTCACAATGCTTGGCTATGATTCTGTTGTACAGCAGTATAGCTCTTGCAGAATGAGCTCTCCTTTCCTTTGTCCTTTAAGAGCAAGGATGATAATGACTTTCCACAATTGCTAACCTCAGGATGCCTCATTGTTCTTTGTTGTTTCCATTAACTCCATTTAGTGGAGTTGAGGGTCTCGCTACGTTGCCCAGGTTGGAGTGCAGTGGCTATTTACAGGCCATACTGCACCAAAACCTCAAACTCCTGGGCTCAAACAATTCACCTGCCTCAACCTCCCAAGTAGTTGGGACTACAGGAACAAACCGCCATACCCAGCTCTAATTTTTTACAATAGTCCTCTTTTTAAGATTCTATTTCTGTGCTATCTTTTTCTCCCTAGAACCCTGATTGATAAAGGTATAGGGATTGGAAGTAGTTTCAGAAAGGAGACCCTTGAAATGAGTTTCTGGAACAGTATTACACATCTGATGTTTACCTGTATAACCTACTTGTCAAGGCAAACGAAACAATGGTATTCTATAGCATGGAGTGGCATCACCATTACTCAAATAACCATTAATAATGGCATGAGATGGAGTGCCAGTGTAGCTCACAGCATTGAAAGATCAATCTCCATCCCTTAACCTCTATGACAGTGATGATTACTAAAACTGTGGTGTAATTTGGCTGCTCAGACTGCTTCTGTGAGAATACATGGGAAAAAAAGACAAATACAGAGCCTTGAGTTCCAAACTTAAGATACCAGTAGAAAATCAGAAAGCTTCTTTGACAATTTTGAAGAAACGCATATCTCTTGTAGCTGCGGGACACAGGTAGTGGAGGAGCAAGCCCAGGACCTGACCTGACTAGGAAGGCTATAGAGTGGCAGTGTCAATTACAGCAAGACCTCATTCTGTTATGCTAAGGCAGTGTCCCTGATGGGGAAGGCCTGGGACCCTGTGGCATGGAATGGGAGCACTTGAGCAGATATGGATGAAGCCGAGAACTGTGAACAAGAATTAGATGGAGTTTCAGCCTAAACCTGATGGAGAAATACAAGGCCTGTCCTTGGAAGAGCGAGCTTAAGTACTGAAGAAGTTCTTGGATCTTGCCAAATACTTGGAATTCGGATTTGATGTGTTGGCTTGAACATCTGGGGAGTCCTTCTAAGTGGGTTACTTGAAGCTTGTTCTCAAAAATAACTTACAGGTACATGCTGGGATGCCAGAATTTCCCTGGCAGACCATAGAGGAAGGACTCTCCAGGTTCAGGGAGATGGAAATGTGGGGTTTGCTCTCTTATGTGCAACCTGCTTAGTCATACTCATCAAACACACCCACCCCTAAGAGGGCCCATAGAATTTACCTTTATCAAGACATTGAATGAGGGGCACAGATATCTGTGAAAAATCTTTTGTGGCTGTCTTCAATGTGTTGGAGATGATCAGAATGCCGCAATACAATCAGGATCCAGTATTTTGGATCCTGGTAGAGGCCAGGTGGCTTAACTGTCAAAGATGCGTTCAGCACAATTACCATGATAACCATCAGGAAGAAGTGATGATCAGGATTTAAAAAAATTTTTTTTAAACAGCACCTTTGTAAAACCTAAAAATGGTATAAAACATATATCTTTCTCTCTACCTAATTTCTCTAGAATTTGAAAATTATTTGTGAGCATTAATTTATAACGCTATGTGTTAGGTCACACTCCCAACGGGGACCTCCAGAATGTTTGGTCAGACCCATTGGAGGTGTGGGTGTCTGGTATCTGCAATTCAGTGCCATGTGAAAGATATAAAGAATTGCGCAGGAATTAGATTAGAAAATATAATTTATTTAAAAAGTAAATTAGAGAGAGAGAGAGAGATTGATTCTCCTCTCCAAGGTAGGAGAGGGGGCCAAAGCTTAGGAAACATAGCTCAAAGAGCACATGGACACACCAGAGTTTAGTAAAGCAGTGGCCAATCAGAATGTTTTTACTACAAGGATATGTGGTGGTATCCTGTTGATCCCTGAGGCTCTAGGAATGATAAAATCATCAGCCTACTTTGGTGCTACCTGACATATGTATATAGAAAAATTCTGATGGGACTGATGGACAGAAACCTAACTAAAGTCACTGTGATAGAGAGTCAAGACATATTACCCAACTCCTAGACTTCAGCCAGTTCACAAAGCAGAAGTCCCTTAATTAAGGGGGAGGCCAGATTCCTTTGAGGAAGGGTCCTACAGTGCAGTCAGGTATAAAGAGTGAATCTTCCCTGAGGTCATTTTCAGAGGTACCTATGGGCTTTTATAAGGTGATTGTGAACTGGGAAATGGGAGATTTTCCTACCTTCCGGAGGTTATTAGATATTAGCTCTGAGCACTAATCTCTGCAGTCTCAAAATACCACCAGGATTCCAGTGATCAGAGTGAAGATTTAAGAAAGTCAAGTGTAGTCTTGGTCCATTTTACGAGTATAGTGGGTGCAGTGGGACTAAAGATCCATTCTAGTGTTATTTTTCCAGTTCCAATTCATATGTGAAAATAGATATATTGAGTAGCACAATCCCTATGTTAGGTTTATGGGGAATAAGGGCTGTTACAGTTGATAGAGCCTAGCATAAGCTCCCTAGCTAACTTCTCCCCCATGCCAAAGTAGAGAACCAATATTAAACTGGGGAAATTACAGAGATTAGTGCCACCATGAAAGATTTGACAGATACCAGACTTTTCCTTTCAATTTATCTGTTTGGCTCATGCAATAGCCAGTATGTTTTGGAGAATGTCTTTAAATTATTTGTCGATCATAGTTGTAGGTCCACATGTGGGATCTTTACTAGAGCAAATCTAGTAAACACCTAAAATGTGGTTATTGACTTGAAACCTAGAATGTGACTTTCTTTTCAATTTCCATTAGCAAAAATAATCAGAAGCCATTTGCCTTCCATGATTGCAATAGCACTGTCATTATATTATCTCAGGACTATTTGAGCACTTCTGTGATAGAGTATTATTCCAGAGGGATGTTTGTCTCCTTGATATCCAGTAAAACATCATGGTAGTCTGTTATTTTGATGACATTATGCAAATTGGACCTGGTGAGCAGAAAGTAGCAACCACCTTAGATACTTTAAAAAGACCCTTAATATCAGAAGATGAGAGACAAAATCCAGTTCAGGGACCTGCCACATTCATGAAATTTCCAACCCTGTGGAGCTCTGGTGCTACACCTTACGTCATCAGCCTTAAAGAAAGATGCACAGTGCTTGGTTGGTTTGTTTGGATTTTGAAGACAGTGTACTGCATTTGCTGCTGTTCGACCCATTTACCATGTAACCTATATGACTACCATTTTTTTTCATAGGACTTGGAACAATATAAGGCCCTACAGAAGGTCCAGCCAGGTAGTGTAAGCTGCCCTGACACCTAGGCTTTAGGACTCAGCAGACCCGATGGTAAGCAGGATACTGTATGGAGTCTTGCAAACTAGTAGGGGAACCCCAATGCAGATCCCTAGGGTTTTGGAATAAGAACATGTCCTCATCTGCTGACAGTTATTCTCCATTTGAAAGGCAATTCTTGCCTTGCCACGAGACCTTGGTGGAGACTACATACCTGACCGTGGGACACTAAGTGACTATGTGACATGAATTGCTCTTTAGAAACTCTTATCTAGTTGACTGAATCCTAAATTGAACACGGGCAGCAGAATTCCATTATCCAACTACCTGGGTAGCCTGAGATGATCTGGAAGGCACAAGTAAATTACATGGGCAAACTTCCATTGTACCAGCCCTTACTTCTTTGCCACCTTTGTGTTCAACCTGTAGCTATGGGCTTATGGCCTTTTAGCAGAGGAAGAAAGTTTAGGCCTCGTTTATTAATAGTCTATATAATGTGCTAGCACCAACGTGAAGCAGACAGCCACTGAGTTATGGCCCTACCCAATAATGGCCCAGAACAATAGTAAGAAGGAGAAATTCTCTCAGTGGGCACAACTTTAAATAGTATATCTGATTGTCCTCTTTGTTTGGAAAAAGAGTTGGCCTGAGATATGGATCTACACTGATTTATGCACGGTAGCTTATAGGTTGGCCCATGACTTGAAAAAAAAATTTGAGATAAGAGGATAGATACTTTTTTTTTTTTTAACTGGAGTCTCACTCCGTGGCCCAGACTGGAGTGCAGTGGCCCACTCACGGCCACTGCAGCCTTGACCTGCTAGACTCAAGTGATCCTTCCACCTCAGCTTTCCAAGTGACTGGAACCACAGGTATACACCACCATGCCGAGCTAGTTTTTTGATTTATTGTAGAGACCAGGTCTTGCCATGTTGCTTAGGCTGGTCTTGAACCCCTGAGCTCAGGCAATCCTCTCACCTCTCCCTCCCAAAGTACTGGGATTACAGGCATGAGCCACCGTGCCAGGCATGGATAGATTCTTAAAACTGCCCCAGAATATAAAAATATTTGTGAACCACATTGCTGCCCAGCAGAGGGCATCCATCCCAGTAATCAGTTATGCAAGATGATCTGTCCTGTGGATGTCAGTCAGCCTCTTTACCCAGCCACTCTGGTGCTTACTCTATGGGCCTAAGTGGCAATAAGAATGTAAGCTAAGAGTAGATTCAGCAACACAGACTTCTTTTTGCCAAGGATCATTCAGTCACTGCCACTGTGCAGGGTTTAACCTGCTTATAACTGGCCATTGCAGACGCCCCAGTATGATACCATTTCCTAGGCAGATAAGTCAAACACTTAGTGGCAGTTTAATTATACTAGATCCCTTCCTTTGTGGAGGGAAGAGTGATTCGTCTTCATGGGCATGGATACATATTCCAGAACCTGTATCTGGAATATGTATCTTCCCTGCCTGGAAAGCTTCTACTAGTGCCAGAGCTCATGGGCTCATAGAATGCCTTATTTCATCACCATGTATCACAGACAACATCTTTGAGCAAGAAAAGTCGACAGTAGAGTCACACACATAGAATTAATTGATTTTTAGCTCAGATCCATGACTCAGAAGCAGCTAGTTTGATAGGGTAGAGAAAAGGGGCTGAAGGATCAGTTGTGGTACTAGCTGAGAGAAAATACCTGTAAGTATATTGTACGATGCAGTGGTTTTTGGTATATTCGCAGAGTTGATTTCACAACCAATTTGAAAAGATTTTCATTGTCCCAAAAAGAGACCTCTTACTCAACAGCAGTCACTCTCCAATTTCTCTTGCTCTCCCTCTCAGCCCTAAGCAACAGTTAGTCTACTTTCTCTCCCTTCAGATTTGTCCATTCTGGAAATTTGATATAAATGGAATCATATAATATGTGACCTTTGTGTCTGGCTTCTTTCACTTACCATATTGTTTTCAAGGTCCATCAGTGTTGTAGCATGTATCAGTATTTCACTCCCTAAATTTTTATGACCAAATAATATTCCTATGATATGTATACACTACATTTTGTTTATCTATTCATTAGTTATTTGGCATATAAATTATTTCTACCTTTTGGCTATTGTGAATAATGTTGTGATGCATATTTCTGTACAGGTTTTTCTGTGGATATTGGTTGTGATTTCTTTGGGTTATAATATCTGGGCATGGAGTTGCTAGGTCATTGGTAATTCTGTCTAAGTTTTTGAGGAATTGCCGAACTGTTTTCTAACGTGGCTTCAATTTCTCAGCATCCTCAGTATTACTTGCAATTGTTAGTCTTTTTTATTACAGTCATCCTAGCATGAAGTAGTATCTCATTGTGGTTTTGGTTTACATTTCCCTCATGACTAAAGACATTGAGCCTTTTTTCATATGCTTATTGGCTATTGTATGTCTTCTTTGGAGAAATGTCTATTTAGATCTTTTGTCCGTTTTTTTAAAAATGGGGTATTTGTATTTTTATTGTATCCTACTGATGCTTCAGATTTCAGTTCAGCCTCACAGCCTTCATTATAGCCTTCCCCCTTTCCTCCTTTCCTTATTGTAACTTCATCTCCAACGAGAAAGTTGACTTTCATTCTGCACCGTGTATTTCATAGTGCATAATGTTCAATCCTAGTACATACAGAAAGTAATTTTAGAATTGCTAACCCATATAAGCTGGAAGGAAGAAAATTATGAGTTAGGGTACAGCACCCATATAAAGTTTTTTTGTGTTTAGTTTTGTAGCAGCCAAAATACTATTTTCTAAAGTTCTTTAGTTATTTTCTTCTGACACTCTTCAGTGTAGTCATATTATTCACCTGTAATACAGTTAGGTTCACCTTTTTAAAATACTGTATATAATTCAATTTTTAGTTCCCACCATATCCTGGTCATTTTTAATTATATATTTATTTTGGAGAATGTGAAACATTACCATTCTAAGACTCAAAGTCATATAAAAACGTAGAGAAGGGAGACTTCTGGCAAGATGGTGACGGGGCAACCTGGTCTGTGAAACCCTCTGCAAAGGAGAACTGCAGTGGGTCTCTGGCTCTCGCCCCGGGGACTGCGGACCCCAAAATCACAGCCTGCTCTTCGTACGGAGCTCGGCCATTGCCACCGCTGGGGCATCGCAGCGGACTGGACAGCCACCGCAGCGCAGACGCCGCCACTGCAGCCGCTGTAGCCACCGCAGCCACCACCAGTAGCACATCGCACCACCCAGGCCGGAGGTGATCCACGACTTCAGTCCTTGAAGCTCCTGCAGGCAAGATCTGCTGGGATCGCTGCCACCTCTCCTGTGACCAAGATGTCCTGCCCGCTGTGAATCTCCTGCCTGTGCCCTGAGGCAGGCTCCATCTCCAGTCTCTGCCAGTTCCTGTCCAACCCCACCCCCTCTGGGGCGAGCAGTTGAGATAGCACCACCTGCTGGCGATTCAAGGTAACAACACCAAAACGGGAGAAACAAGCTTGAAAAACAGACACAGGCCAGAGTGGTGAACAGAGAGTGATCTGAACTGTCCTTCACAGCAGACCAGGGGCAACTGACCCTAACTGCAAACTAATTTACCTGCTTGAGAAGAAAGCTAGAAATCAGAACTGAAAGGACATTGGACTTAAATGAAAAGTCTCAGAGTGTGCTTCATTGATTCTGTTAGTTTAATGACTTAATTCTATTCCTACTGTGTTGTTTCTTTTTTTTCCTCTTCCTTTTCTTCTCTCTGTAAACCATATCTTTGTATAGAGGAACAGCACACCAATAAGGTGGTTGGTTAGCTTGTATGTTAGCATCACTATATGTTTTATTTTTTTTTGTATGGGAGTTGGTTCGTCAGTAGCTGTGGTCTATTGTTTTTTTCTGTTTCGGTATAGGCCTCTCTCTCCATTTGTTGGCACACGTTTGTTTCCCCCCTTACTCCTCTATCTCTCCACCCCCCTCTTCAACCCACTGTCTGCTCCACTTACCTCTGCTAACCACATTTTATTTCAGGGAGTAAACCTACAGTGCCACCGCACGGACAGATTCCAAGGCAGTGGGAAGTGGGTTCCACATTATCCACACACCTGTCAGCGAATACCAAGACCTTCAGATAGATTTTGAATCACAGCTCCCCCCTTAAGTAAATCTCAGAACTGCAAAAAGGACCACCCTCAACCTACAGTGCAACTCCCTAATTGAACAAAGTAAGAGGGCATACACAAACAATAGGAGATTGAACAAACAGAAGTAAAACCAATCCCTTTATCCCTGAATAACAGAATTAAAGAAGACAGTGACGTGGAGGGAAGGAAAAAGTAGGGAGGGGGAAAAACTGCACAAATGAAGAAAAACCAGAAGAAGAATATAGGTCTCACACAGACCCCTGGGAGATCAGACACTGAGAAAACAGATTCTGGAACACAAACAATGAAGAGCCCCCAGAATGACTGGTCACATGCAACAAACCCAGACATCAAGACATTAATGGAGAGAATTTAAAAACTTGAGGAGAGACAAGAGGAAAATAAGAAGGAGCTGATGTCAGAAATAACAGCAGTAAAGAATACTGTGAGCCAGGCTCGGTGGCTCAGCCTGTAATCCCGCGCCTTTGGGAGACTGAGGTGAGTGGATTGCCTGAGCCTGCGGGTTCGAGATCCGCCTGGGCAGTGAGACCTCATCTCTACAATAAATCAAAAAATCAGTCGGGTGTGGTAGCACATACCTGTAATTCCGGCAACTTGGAAGGCTGAGGTGGAAGGATCGCTGGAGCCCAGCAGGTCGAGGTTGCGGTGGCCGGAAGCGGCCACTGCACTCCAGTCTGGGAGACAGAGTGAGACTCCAACTCAAAAAAAAAAAAGAATACTGTGATGGAAATGAGTAACTAATAAGCATGGAAAACAGAATTAGCCAAGCAGAAGAAAGAATCTCAGAGCTCGTAGACCAAAACACAGAACTAACCCGAACTGTCAAAAGCATAGAAAAGAAGCTCAAGACAGAACAAAGCCTGCAAGAGATGAATGATCATTTCAAGAGACCAAACCTAAGAGTAATTGGGCTTCCTGAGGCAGAGAGAGAAACAGAAGCCACACTGGAACAAACATTTCATGAAATGATTCAAGAAAACTTCCCTTATCTCATCAAGGATGAAAAAATTCAAACACAAGAGATTCAGAGAACCCCTGCAAGACAACAAATGAGAAGACCAACTCCCAGAGACACAAGAATTCACCTAAACAAAGTAGCTATAAAAGAAAAAATCCTAAAGGCAGCAAGAGAAAAAGGCCAGACTACCTACCAGGGAAGACCAATTAGAATAGCAGCAGATTTATCCACAGAAACCCTTCAGGCTAGGAGAGCCTGGAGCCCTATCTTCAAAGTTCTAAAAGATAAACAATTTCAACCAAGAATAACCTACCCAGCCAAACTAAGCTTCATTAGTGAGGGAGAATTGATATCCAATCCCTAAGAACCTACGCTGCCACCAGACCACCTCTACAAGAAACACTTAAGAAAGTACTGAACACAGAAGAAAAAGAAAAAAGAACAACAACATTATTCACAAGAGTACAGGCAAAGATTAAAAACACACATGAGCCAACTCCAGAACCCAAAGAAAGACAACAAACAAACAGGAACAACTCTGTAAGAACCTTATGACAGGGATCAACTCTTGCATTTCAATTATTAGCCTAGATGTGAATGGACTAAATGCACCACTGAAAAGACATAGAATGGCAAAATGGATAAAATATCATAGGCAACAATCTATTGCCTTCAAGAGACTCACCTCACTAAAAAGGACACCCACAGACTCAAAGTAAGAGGATGGGAAACAAACTTTCAGGCAAACGGAATACAAAAGAAAGGAGGAGTAGTGAACTTAATTTCAGACAAAATACCCTTCAAGCTACTAAAAATCAAAAAAGGTACAGAAGGCCACTACATAATGATAAAAGGCTCAATCCATCAACAGGAAATATCTATCCTAAACATATATGCACCCAACATAGGTGCGCCAACTTTCATAAAGCAACTTCTAGGAAAACTAAAGAGAGATATTGACTCGAACACCATCGTAACTGGGGACTTTAATACCCCACTCCCAACCCTAGACAGATCATCAGGACAAAAAATCGGCAAGGAGATCCAGAACCTCAATGTGACTTTGGACCAAATGGACTTAATTGATACCTACAGAACACTCCATCCAAAGACCACAGAATATACATTCTACTCATCACCACATGGAACGTAGTCTAAGATCGACCACGTAATTGGCCATAAATCAAGCATAAGCAAATTTAAAAGGACCGAAATTCTACCAAACACCTTCTTGGACCACAGTGGAATAAAATAAACATTGACACCAACAAAGTCCCCCCAAAACCCACAAAGACATGGACACTAAACAGCATGATGCTAAACAACTCCTGGGTCAATGATGAAATCAAAACAGAGATCAGAAGATACCTGGAAACAAATGAAAATGAAGAAACATCTTACCAAAATCTCTGGGATGCCCTAGAAAGCTGTAGTAAGAGGGGAATTTATATCCCTACAAACACACATGAAGAAAATGGAAGGAACACAAATTAACAACCTAACAAGCCACCTAAAGAAGCTGGAAAAGCAAGACCAACAAAACCCTAATTTCAGGAGAAGAATCCAGATCACCAAAATAAAAGCCCAAATCCAGGACATAGAAGACAAAAAGAATACAAAAAATCAATGAAACAAAAAACTGGTTCTTCAAAAGGATAAACAAGATCGATGGTCCCCTAGCTAGACTGACCAAGAAAAAACGAGAAAAAAATCAAATAAGCACAATCAGAAACACAAAAGATGAAGTCACATCTGACCCTGAAGAAATACAAAAGATCATTAGAGACTACTACGTACACTTGTATAGAAACAAACTTGAAAACCTTAAGGAAATGGAGGACTTTCTGACATCACACAACCTACCTAGATTGGAACAAGAAGAAATTGAGACCCTAAATAGACCAATAACAATCAAGGAAATCAACTACGTAATAAGAAAACTTCCTACAAAAAAAAGCCCTGGTCCAGATGGCTTTCCAGCAGAATTCTACAAGACATTTAATGAGGAGCTGATACCAATCCTACTGAAGGTATTCCAGGTGATTGAAAAAGATGGAACTCTCCCCAAATCATTTTACAAAGCCAACATCACATTGATACCCAAGCCAGGTAAAGATCCAACAAAGAGAACTACAGGCCAATATCTTTGATGAACATAGATGCTAAAATTCTCAACAAGATCCTTGCAAACCAAATTCAGCAATACATCTCAAAAATCATCCACCATGACCAAGTAGGATTCATCCCCGGGATGCAAGGCTGGTTCAACATTCGTAAAACTATAAATGTAATTAAATACATCAACAGATGTCAAAACAAAAACCACATGATTATATCATTAGATGCAGAAAAAGCTTTTGATAAAATCCAGCACCCCTTCTTGATAAAAACCCTTGAACATCTAGGCATACGAGGAACATACCTCAAAATAGTAAAAGCTGTCTATGAGAAACCCACAGCCAGCATACTCCTAAATGGACAAAAATCGGAACCATTTCCCCTGAAAACTGGAACAAGACAAGGATGCCCACTCTCTCCCCTCCTGTTCAACGTAGTATTGGAAGTCCTGGCTCGAACAATCAGAGAAGAGGGGGCAATCAGGGGTATCCAAATAGGAAAAGAAGAAGTCAAGTTATCTCTCTTTGCAGATGATATGATTGTGTACCTTGAAAACCCCAGAGAATCTGTCAAAAACCTCTATACACTGATAAAGGCCTTTGGCAAAGTCTCAGAATACAAAATAAATGTACAAAAGACAATCGCATTTCTCTACACCAATAATAAACAAACAGAAACCCAAATAAAAAACACAATTCCATTCACAATAGCCACAAGAAAAAGGAAATACCTTGGCATCTTCCTAACCAGAGACGTGAAAGACCTTTACAATGAAAACTATAAAACACTGCTCAAAGAAATCAAAGATGACACAAGCAAGTGGAAAAATATCCCATGCTCATGGCTTGGAAGAATCAACATTGCGAAGATGTCCATCTTACCTAAGGCAATCTACAGATTCATTGTGATACCCATCAAATTACCAGCAACATTATTCTCAGACCTAGAAAAGACAACACAGGAATTCATATGGAAACACAAATGTCCAAGAATAGCCAGAGCAATCCTCAGCAAAAAAAAAAACAAAGCAGGTGGTATCACATTACCAGACTTCAAACTTTACTGTAAAACTATAGTCATCAAAACAGCTTGGTATTGGTATATGAACAGGCATATAGATCAATGGAATAGAATTGAGATTCTAGAAGCAAAACCTCAATTTCTCAACCAACTCATCTTCGACAAGGCCTCCACCACCTACCACTGGGGAGAGGAGAACCTATTCAGTAAATAGTGCTTGGAAAACTGGCTGACCACATGCAGAAGATTGAAACAGGACCACTATCTATCCCCATGCACAAAGTTTAACTCCAAATGGATCTGAGACCTAAATGTAAAACCTCAAACCATAAGAACCTTAGAAAATGAAGGAAATACCCTCATGGAAATCGGAACTGGCATCCAATTCCTAACAAAACCTGAAACCCACAGGTCATAAGAGAGAAGATAGACAAGTGGGACCTTATTAAACTGACAAGCTTCTCCAAGACCAAAGAAACCATCAAGAGAGCAGGGAGACAGCCTACAGACAGGGAAAAAATATTTGCCAACACCAGGTCTGACAAAGGCTTAGCATCCTGGATCTACAAGGAACTAAAATGTGCCGAAAAGAAAAAAACAAACAACCCCATTATCAAATGGGCAAAAGATATGAACAGACACTTCACAAAAGAGGACATCTGAGCAGCCAACAAACACATGAAGAAATGTTCAACCTCACTAATCATCAGGGAGATGCAAATCAAAACCACACTGAGATACCACCTAACTCCAGTCAGAATGGCAATTATCAATAATTCAAAAAATAACAGCTGCTGGAGAGGGTGTGGTGAAAAGGGAACACTTCTATACTGTTGGTGGGAGTGTAACTAGTGCAACCTCTGTGGAAAACAGTGTGGCGATTCCTAAAAGCTCTAAATATCGACCTCCCATATGATCCTGCAATCTCCCTACTGGGAATATACCCTGAAGAACTCAAATCACTCTATAAAAAAGATACCTGCACACGTATGTTTATCGCAGCATTGTTCACAATAGTAAGAACCTGGAAACAACCATGCTGCCCATCAAAAGAGGATTGGATTAAAAAAATGTGTACATATACATGATGGAATACTACACAGCCATTAAAAAGAACAAAATCATGAATTTCGCAGCAACCTGGATGGAACTAGAGTCTATGATACTGAGTGAACTCTCACAGAAACAAAGATCCGAGTATCATATGTTCTCACTCATATATTGGACCTTGAACATCCAATGTAATACTATAAGAAAATGACTGACGGTACTGGGAAACTATGGGGGAGGATGGGATTAACACTAGCAAATATCTGTCTGGGGATGAGGAAACACCTCTTATCAACAGGGTGCCTGAATGAAACTAATTGTACACCTAACTCTTAACTGTACCTCACAAAACCATAATAAAAAATATTAATAAAAAAAAAACATAGAGAAGTATCAGTTTCCCTAATCCACATTTCCCTGTTCCTATTCTTCCATTGTTTCCACCCTTTTTCCACCTGTCTCCCATAGATAACAACTCTCAGTCATTACTGTTTTATTTTTGCTCTATTAATGTGCACAGATGGACAGGTACATTTATTTTTTCCTAAATTTTCCTTTTTACAGGAAGGATACACAGTTTGTGCTTTTCCCTTTTCATTTAATAGTGTATTCTGGGCCACTGCCTTGCTAAGATGGTATGGCCATGTGCTTTTTGAGCTATGGCCAGGTCATGTTTTCTTAAGCTTTGACCCTCTCCCCTACCTTGGGGAACTGAATCTCCTCTTTCTCTCTTTTTAATTTACTTTCTAAATAAACTACATTTCTTACTCTAAAAAAAAAAAAGTGTATTCTGGAAATCACTCTGTTTATAGGGATCTTCTGTATTCTTCACAGCTGTATAATATTTCATTGTATAGATGTATTATAGTATATCAACCACACTTCTATATATGGGCATTTAGATTGTTTCCAGTATTTTTTTTACAATGACAAAAAATGCTGTAATAAATAACCATGAATATTTGTATTTTCATGCTGTTGAAGATATTTCTTCAGGTTAGATTAAACTTATAATTTTTTTAAAAAATGTGCTTCAGCAATGTCTGCCAAAAGGGAAGTGACACTTCGGCCAGCAATGCACACAACTAACACCCAGATCTTGGTTTCTAAATACATTTTCTCATTAAAAGCAGCCAGAGCATCTTGGGGAAATGGTTATTCTAGTTCTAAGGCAGGAAAAATCCTAAGGACACCTGAAACATTTTCTTGTGTTGGAAAACAAAAATGTTCAAAGAAAAATAGGGACATGTTAAAAGGAGACATGACTCAAAGGGGCTTGCTCCCCTTGGCCAAATTTAGGGCAATTTGAGCATTAAAAAGAGTAAAGATGGTAATAGAAAATAGCAAATCAATTGTTTTTAGATGCTATAAATTCATAGTGGCACTCAACAAAGATGGAAGAGGGAATGCCAGCTACTATATGTATAAGAGATGATATAATTATTTTTAAATCCCCATTTAAAAATCACTAGGAGCCGGGCTCAGTGGCTCAGCCTGTAATCCCGCGCTTTGGGAGGCTGAGGTGAGTGGATTGCCTGAGCCCGCGGGTTCGAGACCTGCCTGGCCAACTTGGCGAGACCTCATCTCTACAATAAATCAAAAAAATTAGCCGGGCGTGGTAGCGCGCGCCTGTAGTTCCAGCTACTTGGAAGGCTGAGGCGGAAGGATCGCTGGAGCCCAGCAGGCCGAGGCTGCGGTGGCCAAGAGCGTGCTACTGCACTCCAGTCTGGGCGACAGAGTGAGACCCAACTCAAAATAATAATAATAATAATAATAAAGATCACTAAAGGTAAAATTGATGCAGATAAGGATCAATGGATGCTAAAATCATTGAATGAAACGTTCCTACCTAACAGCACAAAAAATCATATATATTTACTGAAGCTTTAAAATATTCTCATCATCTCAGAATGTTGGCTTACTGATTACTTATTAATTGCAAAGCAAAAGTTTTTTATAAATTTTATTTCCTTTTCAATTAGGGATAGATATTAAAGTATATAATTTTTTTTCCTTTTTGTATAATCTGTACTCTTTTTTAAAAATGGGAGTCATATGAAAAAGACTTTCAGGCTGGAGTGTAAACTGAGAGTGATAAAGGAATTAAGAAGATAAGGAGAACACACTTCTTTTTGTTTTATGAGGTCAGTTTATAGGTACAAGGATGAGAAAATTTCTGTCTTCCTATGTTGTTTCATTACTGTTGTTTAAACTCTATTGAACATAGCCTCCTTTAAAATTATAACATAAACTTGGTTTACAGTGTTCACAGCTCTGCGGTCACTAGAAGAACCACTAACTGAAATATGGAATACATAAGATTTGGCAGTGGTGGGTGAGAGTTTTGACATGTTGATGCTGAAGTGTCAATAGGAAAACAAAGTGAGGTTAACTTCCAGCAGTTGTAAAACCAGTGGCATGATGATTCTCTCTCCTTAAGAGAGCATAAGGCCAAGCACAGTGGCTCATGCCTGTAATCCCAGCACTTTGGAAGGCTGAGGGTAGGAGGATCCCGAGGCCAGGAATTTGAGACCAGCCTGGACAGCATAGCAAGACCCCATGTCTACAAGAAATTAAAAAATAAATAACCAGCATGGTGGTGCATGTTTGTAGTTCTAGGTATTCAGGAGGCTGAAGCAGGAGGATAGCTCGAGCCTAGAAATTCAAGGTTACAGTGAGTTGTGGTCACCCTACTGTATTCTCTCCTGGGTAATAGTGTGAGACCTTGGTGGGGGGGAGGAAGGGAGGGAGGATATAAGACATAAGTATAGATTTGGAAATCATCAGCATGGAGGTCCTATCTGAAACCATCATAGTAAATTGTATTGAGAGAGTGAGAAGTTGTGTACAGTGAGGAACAAGCAGAGGACACAAATCTGGTAGCTGGGAGGCTAGCAGTGACCTCCTAAGAACTGATCAGTAGAGAGTGTGGGCAACAACCTGAGGCTGTGTCTCCACAGCGAGGAGGTAAGGAATGGGATGATGGTACCTCATGGGCAAGGTAGCATGAGGGACAGTATTTCTAGGATACTGAAAACAGCTAAGTTTGTAGGCGGAGTGGAAGAAAGCTGTGAAAAGGGGGAGATTAAGAATATTTTTGTAAGTTTTCTTTTTTTTTCTTTTTTTTGAGTTGGAGTCTCACTCTGTCGCCCTGACTGGAGTGCAGTGGCCGCTCCCAGCCACCGCAGCCTCCACCTGCTGGGCTCCAGTGATCCTTCCACCTCAGCCTTCCGAGTAGCCGGAATTACAGGCGCGCGCTACCACGCCCAGCTGATTTTTTGATTTATTGTAGAGATGAGGTCTCGCTGCCCAGGCGGGTCTCGAACCCGCGGGCTCAGGCAATCCCCTCACCTCAGCCTCCCAAAGGCACGGGTTTACAGGCTGAACCACCGAGCCCAGCTCTAATTTTTGATTTATTGTAGAGATGAGTTCTCACGAAGTTGCCCAGGTGGGTTTCGAACCCGCGGGCTCAGGCAATCCACTCACCTCAACCTCCCAAGGCATGGGATTACAGGCTGAGCCACCGAGCCCGGCTCTTTTTTTGCTTTTTGTTCAAAATTGTCTGCAACCTTTACAGCTGCCAAGGCCCATCCAGACTATGTATTATGGTTTTACTTCAAATATTTGCTATTGGACGGTAACTCGGGACTTCATCTCTGCAAATCCGTTGGGAGACTTTACCCACTAGACATTGAGTTACAGGTGATGATGAATCTCGAGCATTCATTTATCTTTTTCATGTCAATTTTGCTAGTCTAATTTTAAGACTCACGTGTCCAGTATGCATATACAAAAATACAGGATGGTCTCTTTACTGACATGACCTTGCTTTTAAAATGGGGGTAAAAAAATGGTGCCTGGTAGATAAATGCAGATAATTTAAACTACTTTGGCTGCATAAATATTGCCAAATTGTTTGTACTCACATGTAACTCTTCTGGGAGGCAGTTATTGGAACATCCAGAATAATGCAGTGTATCAGTTTGTGTTTCTGCGACTAGACAAGGCTGTTCCATTCCTTGGGGTAGTGTGTGTGAGGGGGGCCGTTTATCTGTGTGTTTTACGTTGAAAATGTTGCAGGGCCTCGTCTGTCACCGTCTTCACGCCCGGGGTGGGCTGAGGCAGGGAGGGCGTGACGCTGGTGTCTGTGTGAACTCGGGCCTGTGATGCTGAGCTTGGTTCATCGCTTTCTCCTCCCTTTTCCTCCCCACTCCTTCCCACCCGCGCCGCAGCAGCATCCTCAGAGTCGGAGCGGCTGCGCCCAGCGCGGCACCGAGCCTCCCGCTGCCATCAACCCGCGGCCGAGCGACAGCGAGCACAGCCACCGCGCCTCGCTGCTCTCGGATCCTGGAGCGCCATGGCCAAGACCCGCAGGGACAGAAACAGCTGGGGTGAGTCGCCAAGGCCGCCTCTGCAGCCTGCCAGGGGCTGGCCCTCTGCTGCTTCTGGAGACGGGGAGGGCCGAGGCTGCTCCTCGCTGCGTCCCGGGAGACGGCCGCGCCAAGCGGCTCCCGGTTGGGTCGGAGGAGCCAGACCGAGCCATATCCCCCTCCCCGAGCCGCGCCGGGGCGAGGACGGCAGCCTCTCGGAGGCTGGGCCTCCAGCTGCGGCTGGCCGCTCCCCAGCCTGCGCCCGCCTCCTCCCAGCATTTGGACAGCACCACCGGGCGCCTCCCGGGCTCGCGGTTCCGCCTTAGCGGTCGGCGATGAGCGGGAAGGAGAACTGGGGGCGGGGGGGAGGGG
>NW_007260286.1:130231-148725 GCF_000164805.1 Carlito syrichta | reverse complement strand
GGAACAATGAAGTGGAGCGCCCCCGCCCAGATCCGGCTGTTGCAGACCCGGGCGGGAGGAGGAGCACCTTCTTGGGAGTCCCTGAGCGCTGCAGCCCTTGTCTTTATTTGGGGGTTGGGTGGGGGGATTTGGGAAGGAGGGGAACAAAGTTGAGGTTTCCAGCCTTCTGCCCCGCGCCGACCCCACTCAAACCGGCTCCAAGGATGGCTTTGTTCTTTGGTTTTACCTTCTGGAGATGTTGGGCTCATGATTCAGCACCAGGCCGAGGGGAGGAGAAAGGAGAGGCGAGGCCCAGCGTGTGCCCCCGCGGGCGGGTGGGCGGTGCTCATGCCGGCGGGGAAGAGCCAGGCAGCGCTGCGGGGGAGTCGCGGCCCCGCCCCTCGGCTTCTCCATTCTCAGTTCTGCGCGGTTCTGTGGGCTCCCTGCAGTCGCCATCCTAAACTCACCCAGCGTCTTAGGAAGGAAAGCCCTCCAAGGCATCTTAACCTGAACCAGAGCGGGTCTCAGCTCCTGTGGCTTTGGTGGGTAGAGAAAGGTTTTTGTCCATTAGCTTTGAATTGTTATTTTTTGGCAAGCTCACACCTAGGAGTTCAAGGCTGCTTCTCTACCATGTTAGTGAGATCTCCTCTATCAACTGCCTACCTGCCCAAGAGACATACATGTACATTTTAATCGGTTTTTTCTGTTTACCCTTATCAAAAAACGATATATCTCCTTACCTCTAATTGTTCTGATGGTCACAGGTCAATTTGACCTCCAGCAGGTTTGTGGTAGATGTGGAGAGTTGGTGCAGAGAGGTCTGTCATTAGTTGGCGGAGTTTAAGAGAAAGCTGTTCCATTTTCTGAGATCATCAAAACCCAGTTTTAATAGGTGTGACTATTGTAGTAACACACTGTTTTCTTTGCTTCTTCTAAAATCTGGGTAAGCATTTCCAGTGTCCCCTTTCCATCCTGTCTCTTGGCCTGTAGAATAGAACTCTTTTGAACACTTGTAGTTGAAGTTGTATGATCAAGTCAGTTTTGGTCTTGATTGCCATGCATTGCTGACTCCACTACTAAGAGAAACATGAGAAAATTTATTCTGAGGATTAAAAATGTTTCTTGTTTGTGAAACTTTAAATCATTATTCTTCAGTATTTCCTTTGGTTGCACACTTCTTATTCAGTGGAAGTTTTGTTTTTTTCCCCTTGGGAAAGTGGTTCTTACATGGGATTTTCATAAAAATCACATTGGGAACTTGCTAGAAACACAGACTCCCACTTCTTCCAGACAGAGCTTTGGAGTCAATAGGTCTGAAACAGTGCCTAGGAACCTGCCTTGTAGTTAAATTTTCAGGTGGCTGAGGAGCAAATGGTCTTTGAATGTTACTTTGAGGAACGCTACCTTAGATTATTTATGTTTGATAGAAACATATCCGAGATAGTTTACCTAGAAGTCCTCAAGCAATGGATTTGGAAAAGAAATACTAGATTGCCATAGTGGTCACTGGAAATTTTTACAGAAAAGAAATTGTGGAGTCATATTTTGATTTTCTATGGAAATGCGCTACTACTCAGATTTGTCTTTGCTATAAAGTGTATATGGTATATATAACTTAGAAAATATAGTTTGTGGAGTAGGAGATAAGAGTTTTTGGCAAAGATGTTAGCCATGTCTGTCTTGATTCCATTTTGTTACTAGCGATCTAGTAGAATGCCTAACACATAGGAGGAATTTAATAATTGCATTAGTAACTTACATCACTGAGCTAATGTCACTTGAAGCAGGTACAGTAATCTTCATTTTATATGTTAAAATATATAGCTAGTAAATGATAGAAGTCAGGATTTCAGTTCTGTCAGTTTGACTTCAGACTCATTTGTCTTCACCACTATTCTATACCATCTCTTTGTTGAATGAATAAATCCACCTGTATTGTACAGTTTTCAAGGCACATTTATCTGTAGTGTTGCATTTGTCCTTCAGCTGCTAAAGTAATTATGTGTCTTAGGACATATTACTTTCTGTTTTGCAGATGAAAAAAACAAGTCTTAGGCAAGCAAAATGACTTTGTGAAGGCCATGTATTTGGTAAGTTAGAGGTCTGAGATTAGAACTCAGGGTTTTTTCCTAATTTATTTTCTATATAACATGTTGTTATGGAATGTTTTTATAAGAGAATGGAGTGGAGTGTGAGGATAATAGAGAAAACAGGCCTTCATAATAACAGGCCCTTATTATTAAGAAATAAGACAGTGATAAGTAAATATATCTCCAGCAAATTAGAAAGAAAAAGGCAGAGGGATAAGGAAGTCAATCCAGAGCTGGAAAATCTAGTGATTTTTAAAAAACAGGTACGGAAGATATTTGCAAAATCAGCTCAAGAGCTAAAATTCAGATAAGGACCCTGTAGGATCATATAACAGGTATTATTATTTTTATCTTTGTGGCCAGAGACCTTTTATGTCTTGTAGGGGCCATAAAAGCTAGCAAACAGAAAAGAATCTCTGCTGACCACAGAGATGGGGATAGTATTTGAGGATCATATCCAGAGATACAACTGGGAAGCAGGTCTGGAAGTAGAAATGAGAATTCTACAACCTGAACCCAAATATGCTCTTAAGTTGTTTAAGTAAATCTAATCACTTACAGTCAACTCTTCCAAGGAGGCATTGTTATTCCTGTTTTCATGTACGAGGAATCTGAGACTCAGAGAGCTTAGGTAACTTGCCAGAAGTGCCATCATTTGTAAGTTATAGATCTGGTATTCACATTCAGGGTTGTTTGCTCCCATAGCTCTTATGATGAGGACAGGGAACTAGAACAGTATGCTAAAAGGTGTCTTTACAAGACTACCTAGGGTCAAACTGATATAAGAAATCAATGCTCTGTAAACTTGATCTGTTGCACTGAGAAGTAGACAAAGAATGTGCTAGTGTGGAAAATAAAGGGGACAGATGAGTATCAGAAACTGTAGCCCAGAAAGCAGTCTTTCAATACTAGGCTAGAACTTAAAGAGAAATGCATACTTTGTTTTTGTTAATTAAAGTTGCTTAAAGACTTGGGATACCACATGGAAATTTGAGTTTTCCATGATGTAACAGAAACTGACAGTGCAGAATTGTTTTAGGAAAAGTATTTGCACTAAAGTTGTCAACTTTGCCTGCCTTAGCAAACAACAGTTATCTTATTTTCACAGTGAGTGTAATAAATGTCCACTTATTGAAAGGCATTTGTAGAAAATTAATTTTTAGATTTCTGGTTTTGTTTTTAAGGAAAGATTTAAAAACAATCTTAAGTATAGTATAATTACCTCATGATCTTCTTTCTTTTCCAGTTGGCTATCTTCTATTTTTTCTTGAAATGAGACAGTTTTTCCTTATTCACTTACCTTATTTTCTAAATACCTCATCCACCTAAAATAATACAAAATTTCTATTGGGCCATGTATGTAGAAATTTACCATCTATATGGCATGCACTGTTGATTTTCTTTCCCACCGTTTTCTTATTTAATTTGCCTTCCCTGCATCATTTTTCAAACATATTTCCTTATAGATATATATTTTTACACACTTAACATCTGTATATACCTTTTCTTGATGACTCCTAGGTTGTATCTTTGCTCCATTTCAAACTCTACAACCTTTTTATCTTTAGAACAAGAGTCTAGACTTTAAACAGAACTTGTGATCATCAGGGAAATGGTCCACTATGAGATACTTCTAGATATAACAAAGTTTTTAGATGCATGCATGTTCGGCTTAACAAAGAATAAATGTCAGCACCTGAGTGTTCCCTTCCCAGCTGAAGAAACAGAGCTTTATCAGCATTTTGTCACTCCTTGTGTGTCCCTCCTTAGTGGCAGCCTCTTCATAGCCCCCCAAGGGTAAACACCTTCGTAAAATTGTTGTTTCTCATTCCCCTGATCATTTTTGTAGTTTCACTATCAATAAATATATATTGTAAGTAGTATATTAAGTTTGATATTTTCAGAACCTAATAGAAGGCTGGGCACGGTGGCTCAAGCCAGTAATCCCAGCACTTTGGGAGACTGAGGTGAGAGGATTGCCTGAGCTCAGGGGTTCGAGACCAGCCTGGGAAACTTGGTGAGACCTCGTCTCTACAATAAATAAAAAAAATTAGCCGAGCATGGTGGCACGTGCCTGTAGTTCCAGCTACTTGGAAGGCTGAGGCGGAAGGATAGCCTGAGCCAAGCTAGGTCAAGGCTGCAGTGACGGTCAGTTTGCCACTGCACTCCAGCCTGGGTGAGAGTGAGACTCCAACTAAAAAAAAAGAACCTAATAGAAAGGAAATCCAGAGTAGACATTTTTCTACGAAATATTTTGTTCAGTCTTCATCCTTACCTACATTTGGTATCCATATTGTACTGATTACCAGTGAGGTAAGCATATTTTTATATACTTATTCCCTACTCAGGGTCTGTTTCCCCTTTGCCCATTTTTTATTGGGTTATCTTTTTCTTCCAGTTTTGTACAAGTTCTTTACATATTTTGGATATAAGTCCTTTGTTGATTGTTTGTCTTACAGATCTCTTTTTCTACTTTATGACATGACTTTGCTCTTTTTGTTGTATATGTTAATCAATAGACATTATATATTTAAATCTAGTTTATTTAATCAATTTTTTTAATCGTTTGTACTTTTCATATTTTAAAAGTCTTCCCTGCCGGGCTCGGTGGCTCAGCCTGTAATCCCGCGCCTTTGGGAGGCTGAGGTGAGTGGATTGCCTGAGCCCATGGGTTCGAGACCCGCCTGGGCAGCGAGACCTCATCTCTACAATAAATCAAAAATTAGCTGGGCGTGGTAGCGCACGCCTGTAGTTCCAGCTACTTGGAAGGCTGAGGCAGAAGGATCGCTGAAGCCCAGCAGGTCGAGGCTTGGCGATCCAGTCTGGGCGACAGAGTGAGACTCCAACTCAAAAAAAAAAAAAGTCTTCCCTACCTCAAAGTTATAAAATACTCTCATATGTTATCTGGTTTTAAATTTTTGCCCTTCATTTTTTTTCTAGTTTTTTTATTGTAGTAAAATATATATAACATAAATTTTACCATCTTGATCATTTGTTGTGTAAGCATCACCACCATCCATATCCAGAATGCTTCATCTTGCAAAACTGAAACTTTGTACATTAAATAATAATTTCTCATTCCTCCTTTTCCCAGTTCCTGGCAGCCACCATGATACTTTGTTTATGATTTTGACCACTCCAGGTGCCTCTTATAAGTGAAATGACACAGTTGTCTTTTTGTGACTGGCTTATTTCATTTAGCCAAATATTCTCACTTAGCTTAGCATCAATGTAGTATCATGTGTCAGAAATTCCTTCTTTTTTAAGGCTCAATAACATTTCATTGTATGTATACACTACATTTTACTTATCCATTCATCTGTTGATGGACACTTGGATTGCTTACATTTTAGGTATTGTGAATAATGCTTCTATGAACATACAATTATCTCTTTGAGATCCTGCTTTCAATTCTTTTGGATATATACCTAGAAGTGGAATTGCTGGATAACATGGTAATTTTTGTTTTTAATTTATGAGAAATCACCATACTGTTTTTCACAGTGACTGAACCATTTTACAATCTCATCAACTATGCACACAGGTTTCTCTAGTTTTTTTTCACTAGTTAGTTTCTGTTTGTTTGTTGTTTGTTTTTATAGTAGCCATTCTAATGGATGCAATGTGGTATCTCATTATGGTTGTAATTTCCACTTAATTTTCTCATTTCCTTTGTGATTTCTTCTTTGACCCATGGTTGTTTAAGAGTGTGTTATTTAATTGCTACAAATTTGGGAATTTTCCAGTTTCATTCTGTTACTGATTTCTAACATCATCCCTTTGTGGTTGAATAAGATACTTTGAATTATATCTGTATTTTAATATGTATTGAGACTTAATCTGTGGCTTAACATATGGTCTATCTGGAGAGTGTTCCATGTGCACTTGAGAAGAGTGTGTTTTCTGTTGTTGTTGGGCAGAGTGTCTGTATTTGTCTTTCCAATATAGCCAAGACATTGTGTTGTTCAAGTCCTCTATTTCCTCGCATATCTTTATTTCTCTTCTGCATAGGTGTTCTAGCCATACTGAGAGTAGGATATTGACATCTCCAACTATTAGTGTAGAATTATCTGTTCCTTCAATTTTTGCTTCATATATTTTGATAGATCATTATTATACATGTAGATGTTTATCATGGTTATTCAACTGCTATATTGAAACTTTTATTAATATGTAATGTCCAAGCCAAGCACACCAGCACATGCTTGTAGTCCCAGCTCCTCAGGACAGGAGGATCACATGAGCCCAGGAGTTAAGGCTGTAGTGTACTCTTAGCGTTTAGACTAATAATTTTAAAAATATATTAGTCTCTTAAACCATGTGGAATACAAAAAGTAGAGTTACTAACTGTTAAGTTAATATAGCTTTTATAATTGCTTTACTGCAATTTCTTCATATGGCTTTGAGTTACTCTAGTGTTCTTTCATTTAAACTTGTAGTACTACCTTTAGCATTTCTTGCAGGGCAGGTTTGGTGGTTATGAATTCCCTTAGCTTTTGTTTGTCTGGAAATATCTTAATTTCTCTCTCACTTTTATAGGACAGGGTTGCCAGATGTAGGTTTCTTGGTTGACAGTTTTTTTTTTTTTCTTTTATCACTCTGAATATGTCAGCCCACTGCTTTCTGGCTTGAACTACTGTGACTGGTCAAGATAGTTGCCTAACAGGTCTGCCATCTTTTCTTTTCTTTCTTTCTTTCTTTTTTTTTTTTTGTATTATAGTCTCACTCTGTCATGCAGACTGGAGTGCAGTGGCATGCTCACAGCCACCACAGCCTTGACCTGCTGGGTTCAGGGGATCTTTCCACCTCAGCCTTCCAAGTAGCTGGAACTACAGGTGTGTGCCATCATGTCCAGCTAATTTTTTGTTGTTATTGTTGTAGAGATGAGATCTTACCATGTTTCCCAGGCTGGTCTCGAACTCATGGATTCAGAGAATCCTCTTACCTCTTACCCAGCCTCCCAAAGTGCTGGGATTATAGGTGGGAGCCACCGTGCCCAGCCATCTTGTCTTTCACTAAGACAGTTTTTGTTTTATTTTTTCCTGTTGGGTCACACTTTTTATATTTCTTTGTATACCTTGTGATTTTTTGAAAATTGGACATTTGAATAAAAAAATGTGGTGATTATGGAAGTTAGATTCTCTCCCTTTCTCAGGGTTTGCCATTTTTTGTTTGTGTTTTAATTGTTATAGGCTGTCTCCATGTCAAAGATTAGCCTGAGATATAAAGTCTTTTAATATCTTTTCTGAGCCTGTGCCTTTTTCTGGATGTGTGCTGTAACTGATTTCCCCTGTGTTGCTGTTGAATGTCCTGGTCTTTAGTGTCTAATTTCTAAAAAGAGGAAAACAAAAAAATGTAAGTGGGCAGGGCAAAAGACACCCTTTAAATCCCCTGAAAGTCACTTGAGCTAGAGTGGAAGGGGCATTCAACAATGAGGGCGATGTGTGTGCCACATTGATTACCTACCTGTGTCTGTACCTCCATGATCAGAAGCAGTAATTGGTAGTTAGAGAATGCAGATCTCCAAATTTTGGAGCACAGGGTCATTATTCCACCTTGTCACCTGCAACCTGCATAGAAATGGTGAATGGGGTATGGATAGCTGCTGCATTGTTGAGTTTGCTAATCTTTTGATTTAGGTATTTGCAAGTATGACTGGGTGTGGTGGCTCACACCTGTAATCTCAACACTTTGGGAGGTGGAGGTGAGAGGATTGCCTGAGCCCAGGGGTTCAAGACCACCTTGACAACTTGGTTGAGACCCCACCTCTACAATAATTCAAAAAATTAGCCAGACGTGGTGACACATGCCTATAGTTCCAGCTGCTTGGAAGGCTGAGGTAGAAGGATCGCCTAACCCCAGCAGGTCAAGGCTGTGGTAGCTGTGAGTGTGCCACTGCACTCCAGCCTGGGTGACAGAAGGAGATTCCGACTCAAAAAATAAATAAATAAATATCCAAAATAAGAGATTTGCAAGCATGTATACAACTGAATTTCCTTTCTTGCATTTTCTTTGTCTGGCTTTGGTATCAAGGTATCAACTTTATAAAATGAGTAGGGAATATTTCCTTTTTTTCTCTTTTCTATTTTCTGTAAGAGATCATGTAAGATTAGAATGATCAAGTTTGGGAAAACTAGTCTATTAGACAACCTGGATCTGATTTTTTTAAATAATAAGATATAGAATTCTTGATTCTATTTCTGTATTGTTATAAGATAATTAGATTGTTTTATTTCTTCTTGAGTCAGTTTTAGTAATTTACATTTTTCTTAGAATCTATCCATTTTATCAAGTTGGCATAAGGTTATTCTAAGTTTTCTGTTATTTTCTCTGCTTAATTTTATTTGTGTCTTTCTTTTTTTATTGTGTAATTTCTCTTTTCTATTTACTTCATTTCTGTGCATCTCTGTTATTTTCTTCTTGTGCTTTCTTTGGGTTTATTTTATATTTTTATAATTTTTTTTTTTTGAGTTGGAGTCTCACTCTGTCACCCAAACTGGAGTGCAGTGGCCGCTCCTGGCCACCGCAGCCTCGCCTGCTGGGCTCCGGCGATCCTTCCGCCTCAGCCTTCCGAGTAGCCGGAATTACAGACATGTGCTACCATGCGTGACTGATTTTTTTATTTATTGTAGAGATGAGGTCTCGCTGCCCAGACGGGTCTCGAACCCACAGGCTCAGGCAATCCACTCACCTCAGCCTCCCAAAGGTGCGGGATTACAGGCTGATCCACCGAGCCTGGCTTATTTTTATAATTTTTAATTTAAAAAGTTGAACACTGAGCTCATAAATTTTTAGTTTTTCTTCTTTTTCTAATATATGTATTTAAGGCTACAGGTCTTTTCTACATATCAGTTTTTCTATATCTTATGTATGTTGTACATTTATTCTTGTTCAATTTTAAGTATTTTAAGTGTCTATAGTGATTTCTTATTTTACCCATGAATACAGAGAAAATACAGATTTTCCGAGTTATATTTTGCAATCAATCTTATACTTAAGTTTATTCGGGTCAGAACACATGCTGGAGAACATGCCACTTTCTTTGGAGGTGGAATGTTCTCTACTGCACTCTCCAGCATGGCAGCCACTAGCTATGTGTGACTGTTGATCACTTGAAGTGTGGCTGGTGAGAATGAAGAACCAAATATTCATTTTTTGATTAACTTAGTTACGTGACTACCAGCTACAATATTAGTTCATGTCTATAGACGACCCATGGTTTTAAAAACTTTTTTGAAATTTGCTCTATGTCTGAATACATTTTAAATTTTTATAACTATTCTATGTGTAATTGAAAAGTATTTTATGTTTTCTAGTTTTTGATACAGAATGCTATATATGTCCATTAGCCCAAACTTGACAGTGTACTGTTCACATCTTCCATACTCTGATTTCGCACTGCTTGATCTATCAGATACTGATATCTGATAGACATTTTACAGTTATCAGATAAGTTAAAAAAAAACTTAACAATGGATTTGTCCACTTCTCCTTCTGTTCTGTTACTTTGCTTATAGAGCTATATTGTTAAGTGCCCACAAATGTGCAATTACATCTTCCTGATGAGTTGAGCCTTTTATTTATTTTATTTATTTATTTTTTTTGAGTTGGAGTCTCACTCTGTCGCCCGGACTGGAGTGCAGTGGCCGCTCCCGGCCACCGCAGCCGCAACCTGCTGGGCTCCGGCAATTCTTCTGCCTCAGGCTTCCGAGTAGACGGAATTACAGGCGCGTGCTACCATGCCTGGCTAAGTTTTTGATTTATTATAGAGATGAGGTCTCGCCTGCCCAGGCGGGTCTCGAACCCACGGGCTCAGGCAATCCACTCACCTCAGCCTCCCAAAGGCGCGGGATTACAGGCTGAGCCACCGAGCCCGACTGAGCCTTATTTTTATGTTTGAGCCTTTTTATCTTGAGTAATGCCTTTTACTCCAAAGTCTGTTTTGTCTGATATTAATATACTTGCCTCATTTCTTTTGCTGATTTAGTTTGTGGGCATACTGAGCAGAACTGGATGGGGAAGGAGACTGACTGAATCACAAAACGAGTCTTCTTGTTCACCTGGTTACTGGAAGGCTTCTCAGCAGTGAATGCTTTTTGGTGAGCGTTCTCATGGAACTGGACAGACATCCTTATAGTCTGTGCCCATTCCAAAGGCCCATCCACATACTCTTCCAGATGTCTGATCATCTGCCCAGGGTGTTAGCTTCTGTCTGTGAATTGGACAATACCTTTGGCATGTGCTGCAAGCCTCATGGCTGCTGTCTGCTCATATATGCACTTTCTGTTAGAAAACAATAATGGCTTTTCCTTCACTCTGTCTTCCAAATGACTTGAGTGTCTTTCATTGGCAAAATCTAAACCAGAACTCTGCTAAGAAGGAATCATAGCAATTGCAGTACTGTAGCTTCCACAGCCTCTGCAATATATTACTGGTCTCTGAAATATAGAGAACAGCTCAGAATGGTGGAACTACATCTGAGCATGACACAGACAATATTCCGCACAAAGAGTAACTATCCATTTTCAGAATAGCTGATTCAAAGATGATTAAAAGACTGGATACTGCTTTAGAAACTACTTCTAAAACTGACTTTTTAAAGTGAGTATAAATGCATGTGTATTTTGTGTTTCTTAGTGGGAATTATACTTCCCATCTGCCTTTTTTTCTTAAAATATTTTCTTATGATTAGGTATTTTCTATAACATGATTTTAAATAGTTACATATTTTATATAATATAGCTATGGCATAATTTATTTACAATGTCCTACAGTTAGACACTTAGATTGTTTCCAATCTGTCACTATATAAATAATACTGTTGTGAACCTCTACATAGATAAATACATATAGAATTGTTTTTATTAAAAGCTATGTATATTTTAAAATACACACGTGTGTGTGTGTGTGTGTGTGTGTGTGTATTTATTTATTTATTTTAACTTTACCAGTTATTTTCCCTTTCTCTCTGGTCCTTGATTCAGGAAGTTTATCTCCTTTTCATTAGTGTATCTTTAATTACTTGAAAGGTCAAACTTTCCCCTCATGTCTATTAGCCATTTGTATTTCTTTTTCTTTATAAATGACTTGTTTTTCTTTTTTTTTTTTTTTGGGTTGGAGTCTCTGTCACCCAGACTAGAGTGCAGTGGCACACTTCCAGCCACCGCAGCCTCGACCAGCTGGGCTCCGGCGATCCTTCTGCCTCCACCTTCCAAGTAGCTGGAAATGCAGGCGTGTGCTACCACGCCCAGCTAATTTTTTAAAATTTATTGTAGAGATGAGGTCTCGCCAAGTTGCCCAGGCGGGTCTCGAACCCATGGTCTCAGGCAGTCCACTCACCTTAGCCTCCCAAGCTCAGGATTACAGGCTGAGCCACCGAGTTAGCTCTTAATTTTCTATTAACAGGCACACAAAGTGCCCTCATGACGATGTCATTGTTCTTCTAGAAACATCTATTAAATGGTTTATGAAATTCGTTTGTATCCAGTATAAATAAACAGCCTGCTATATAGACTGCCTTATTCCTTCTAAGGCTTTGAAGTTGCAGGATACACATTATTCCTTTTAACCCTCTTCCTTAAGGGTATTGTTACAACAGAATTGAAAGTCTGCATGGTAGTATATGTATAATCATCTCATCGTAACTCATATCTCTACTCTTGCTCTGACATTCTTAAGATTCATCTTTATGAATTAATATTTTGAGGTATTTTCCCCCATCTTTATTCATCCCTTTCTAAATAAACTCTCTTTTGTTGCTACTTTGGAAGTCATTCTCAGTTGCCCATTCAGAAAAATTGTTTTCCTGTTATCCTCTTCAAGTTTTGCTGCTAGAAAGACACATACCAGTTTAAGAGAAGATAATAGTTCTTTTTGATTTTCATTGTCAAGAGACAGTTTCCTAGGTACTATGTCTTTTCTTTATAATGGTTTTTCTCATATATATATGTATATATGTATATGTATATATAATGCTTTTCTCATATGTATAATGTCATTTCTCATATATATGTGCTTTTTGTTTGTTTGGTTTTTTTGTTTGTTTGTTCTGAGTTGAGTCTCACTCTGTCAACCAGACTGGAGTGCAGGGGCTGCTCCAAGCCACTGCAGCCTCGACCTGCTGGGCTCCGGCTATCCTTCCGCCTCAGCCTTCCCAAGTAGCTGGAACCACAGGCATGCGCTACCACGCCCAGCTAATTTTTGATTTATTGTAGAGATGAGGTCTTGCCAGGTTGCCCAGGCGGGTCTCAACCCTGCGGGCTCAGGCAGTCCACTCACTTCAGCCTCTGAAAGCGCTGGGATTACAGGCTGAGCCACCAAGCCCGGCTTATATGTGTTTTTTTACAAAATTTACATGTAAGAAAATTAGAAATAAACTCCCACAACATTTTCAGTATATGAAAATGATTCTCCACATTCCAAATTTTTGAAGATTCCCTTTCTGCGTATCTAAATTCAGTAGCTAAGTGCCAGCTTCCAATGACTTAGACAACCACACAGAATAAAAAAGTCCCCTAAGTCCCTATACTGGATATAATACCTAGTATACAGAAAGGTGAAATGATGCACAGACTGTCCCCAACTTACAATGATTGGAACTAGGATTTTTTTTACTTTTCATTGATATGAAAGTGATATGCATTCAGTCAAAATGATATTTCAAGTACATATACAACTCTTCTTTTTTCACTTTCAGTATAGTATTTAATAAATTGCATGAACTATTCAATACTTGATTATAAAATAGACTTTATGTTAGATTTTCATGCCCAACTGTAGGCTCATGTAAGTGTTCTGAGCACATTGAAAGCAGGCTGGGCTAAGCCGTGGTGTTAGTAGTTTAGGTGAATCAAATGCATTTTTGACATAGTATTTTCAACTTACAATGATTTTTTGGTATACAACCCCATTGTAAGTGGAGGAGCATCTGTGAACGGTTAGTTCTTTCCTTGTGAACCATATGTTTGTATTATCCATAGTAAAATACTAATTTCCATCTGCTTTGCTTCTGACCTATTCTCTGCCCCTTCTCTTTTTAGGATTGCATTGTGCTCAGGGAATTGAAACTAAGTTTAGATTAGCAAAACATATTTAAGAAGGAAGAAATATGGCACTGAGGAAACTTGGATTAACAAGGATAATACTTATTGCTTGGATAATATATTGTTATGAATAATGAATCTAGAGTATAACATTTGTTCTTAGTAATGCCCTGCATTCCAATACTTTTTCAGTTATTTGTATTAAAGTTATGTAAATAAAAGTATTAAGCATCTACTATGTGTGAGCTTCTGTCATATTTTTCAAGAAGTAGAAAGATGAATAAGACAGTCTCTGCTCTCTGTTTTTAGTCTGTGTTTTCAATTTTGATCTTTTACAGAAATTTAAATTTTCTAAATAGTTTTAAATAGATCTATTGAAATATAATTTATGTTCTGCACAGCTCACTCATTTAAAGTGTACAGTTCAGTGGCTTTTAGAATAGTCACAGAATTGTGTATCTACTACATAATTGTAGAACATTTTAATTAGCCCTCAGAGAAACCATATACCTCTTAGCCATCACCCCCCAATCCCCAACTACTCCCCAGCCCTGGGCAGCCACTAATCTACTTTCTGTTTCTATAGACTTGTCTATTTTAAACTTAACCCTCTTCTTTAAGAGTATTGTTAACAGCAGAATTGAAAGTCTGCATGATAGTGTTTTGAGATCTGTGATGTATAATCATTTCATCGTAATTCATATCTCTACTCTTGCTCTAACATTCTTAGCATTCATCTTTATGAATTAATATTTTGGTTTTTTATGTAAATAGAATCATATAATAAGTGTTTCTTTGCGACTGGCTTCTTAATGCAGTGTTTTCAGGGTTTGTCCATATTATACCAAGTATAATATGGACAAACCCTGGTATTACATTTCTTTTTATTGCTGAATAATATTTAATTGTATAGATATACCACATTTTATCTATCCATTTATCAGTTGCTAGACTTTTAGGTTGTGACTTTTTGAAATAACTTTATATGTAAATGTTGATTACCATAATTATATAGGTTGATGATTATAATAGATTTCAGATAGGAAGCCTTTCTTAACTCTAAGTGACAAAAACTAATGACTATATATTAATATTCCACAAATTTGTTCTGTTTACTATTTTATTTCCTAACAAACTATTTTTATTGTTGTTTTTTTTTTTTTTGAGTTAGAGTCTCACTCCTTCACCCAAGCTGGAATGCAGTGGCATGTGTCCTCACGGCCACCCCAGCATCGACCTTCTGGGCTCCAGCGATCCTTCTGCCTCAGCCTTCCAAGTAGCCGGAACTACAGACGCGTGCTACTATGCCCAGCTATTTTTTATTTTACTGTAGAGACGAGGTCTCACCAAGGTGTCCAGGTTGATCTCAAACCCGCGGACTGAGGCAATCCGCTCGCTTCGGCCTGCCAAAAAGCTGGGATTACAGGCTGAGTCACCACACCTGGACTATTTCTATAGTTTTAAAAGTCTCCATATCAAGCAAGAATATTTGATATGATATTTTGCTGATATTGTAATGAGACTTCTCCCTATAAACCATAGTCACAACTTAGATATTTGTTTAGGCCAGGTACAGTGACTCACACCTATAATTCCATCACTTTGGGAGGCCGAGGCAAGAGGGTTGTTTGAACCCAGGAGTTTGATACTAACTTAGGCAACATAGCAAGACCTTATCTCTCAAAAAAAAAAAAAATCAAAAAAATTAGCCAGGCTTGGTGGCACATGCCTGTAGTCCCAGCTACTCCAGAGACTGAGGCAGAAGGATCACCTGAACCCAGGAGATGGAGGCTGCAGTGAGCCAGAATCATACCACTACATTCTAGCCTGGGTGACAGAGTGCGATCCCAACTCAAAAAAAAAAAAAAAAAAAAAAAAGATATTTGCTTACTTTTACAGCATACTTAAGCCACACTTAATATATAGTCTTCCGCCTCTTCATTAAGTCCATATGTAACTCTTCAAGGGCCTTGAAGAACTAAAGGTGCAGAATTATCTACCTTATAACACCTAGTATGCAAAGATAGAGTAGCAAAACAGAATCAGATGAAAGCTTTCATTAAAATCTTTTCCATTTCTCTCACTTCTAATATCTACTCTATCCCAAATCCTTTCAGCTCTGTGCTCTGTCTTACTCTACCTGGTCTGGCCCCTTGTAATCATTTCAACCTGCTTCACCCATACCATATTCCTTGCTATTCCTCAAGCATGCTAAACACATTCTTGCACACATGTTTTTTTTTCAGCATTATACCATATTGTACACATTGTATGACACATTGAGTTGTTTCTTATAATATATAGGCAATCATTCCAAATGAGCTTCCTCATTCTTTATAACTATTTTATATTTCACAAAGTGGATGAATCATAATTTATTAATCAGTCCCTCACTGATGGACATTTATGTTGCTTCTGGTATTTTGCATATGTGTAAGTATATCTGTAAGTGAATTTCTTGAAATAGCATTGTTGGATCAAGAATATGCACATTTGTATTTTTGATACTTATTTAGCAAATTGCAGCCCAAAGTTGCTGTATTCATTTTAATTCCCACCTACAGTATCTGGGAGTACAAGTTTACATCCCAACCAATGAAAATAATTATTATACTTTTGATCTTTATAAATCTGACATATAAAAAAATCAATATATTTTTTTCATTTTTGTTTGCATGACAATGAATTTTTTTCATTATGTGATGTCATTTGATATTGTGTTTTTTGTCAATTGCTTATTTGTGTCTTTTGTTTCCTTTTTCTGTTTCAGACTAGGTCCATGATTTATTTAGAGTTGGTTTTTGTGTGTGGTGAGAGTTAAGAGTGAGAATTCATCACACATACACATACACCCATGTGAATATCCAATTGATTTAGCATTATTTGTTGAAAAGATCATCTTTTTTTCATTTATTGCAGTATCACCTTTGTTGTAAATCAGATGATTGCATATAAGTGGGCCTGAATTCTTTTCTATTTGTCTATCCTTGTGACAGTATCACTCTGTCTTAATTAATGTGGATTTTAACTATCTATTGGTGTCTGTTAGTGTAAGTCTCCCGGTTTTGTTCTTTTTCAAAATTGTCTTTGTTATTCTTGGCTGTTCGCTTTCCCATTTGAGCTTATTAATTTGTATAAGGAAGATTTATATAACAGAGAAATAAGCTTGCTAATTTGTACTTATAATACTGCTGAGAATTTGGGATTATAAACAGTCTATGGATCAATGATCAATGGGGAGCATTGACACATTTACAATATAGAGTTTTCTAATCTGAGAATGTATATATCCCTCTTTCAGTAATGTTTTGTATTTTTTTGTAGCGATCTTAAATGTCTTTCATTAGATGTCAGTAGTATATTGGAGCCAGCTTTTGCTAGCTCATGAGAGCTGATCTGGTACCTTGCTTCCTAGCTCTGTAGTCAATGAGTCATGCTGTGAGATTGAAAGTGGGCTGTGGTGGTAATGTTTATGTCACAGAAATTGGCAAATACGACTGATCAGGACTTTTCCCCACCTTCCCACTGCCACGAGGTGGTTGTTGAACATTTACCAGCGTATCACCTCCATGTATTACTAGAGGTACCAGGTTTTATAATGCTGTGTAAATAGCATTTTTCCCACTAAAAATAATTAAGGTGTAATATACATACAGTAAAACTCACCCTTTTATTCTAATGTTCTGTGACTTTTGACAAATTTATAGTTTTGTTGTGACTCCTATAATCAATATATAGAACTGTTTCATGACCCCAAATAATTTTTCCCACCTCTTTGTAATCAACTTCTCCCTCTGCCCACCTCTTAGTAACCACTGATCTTTGTCTCTATAGGTGAGCTTTTTCTGGACATTTCATGTAAATGGAATCACAATACATTAATATAATACATTTAAGTCTGGCTTATTCCATTTAGAATAAGAGGTGTGAGATTCATCAGTGTTGTTGCATGAATCAGGAGTTCATTTCTTTTTATTGCTGATAATAGCCCATTATATGAATGTAACACAACCTAACTTGAAAAATTTCTAGAAGTGGTATTTCTAGAAATTTTGGGTCTCATGGTAAGTATGCATTCAACTTTATGAGAAACTGCCAAGCCGTTTGTTGCAAAGTGACTTCGCCAGTTTTACATTCACATTAGAGTCCTAATTGCTCCACATCCTCATCAGCATTTGGTTTTTTCACTTTTTGAGTTTTTTTTAAGCCCTTCTTAGGTGTGTAGTATTGTCCATTGCAGTTTAATTTCCATTGTCCTAATGACTGATGATGTTGAGCATCTTTTTATGTGCTTGTTTTCCATCTGTATATTTTTTGATGTGTAAATTCCAATCTTTAGCCCATTTCTAAATCAGATCATTTATTTTATTATTATTGAGATCTGAGGCTCTGTATAAATTTTTGAAGCAGATTCTTTATTAGGTATATGATATACAAATATTTTCTCACTCATAGCTTGTCTTTATAATCTCTCTTTTTTTTTAGTTGAAGTCTCACTCTGTTGCCCAGGTTAGAGTGCCATGGCACACTCACGGCCACCCCAGCGTCCACCTGCTGAGCTCCACTCCAGTGATCTTTCCACCTCTGCCTTCTAAGTAGCCAGAACTACAGGCATGCGCTACCACACTTGGCTAAATTTTTTTTTTTTTAATAGTAGAGATGAGGTCTCACCAAGGCTGGTTCTCGAACCTGCAGGCTCAGACAGTCTACTTGTCTCAGCCTCCCAAAGTGCTGAGATTACAGGCTGAGCCACTGAGCTCAGCCATACAATCTCTTAATATCTTTTGAAGAGCATAAATTTTTAATTTTGATGTAGTCCACTTTATAATTTTTTAATGATTCATGCTGTTGGGACCATATCTAAAAAATAATTGTCTAATCCAACACAATAAAGACTTTTTTATGTTTTCTTCCAAAAAATGTATAACCTTATGTCTTACTATTAGCTATGATGCATTTTGAGTTAATATTTATATATGGTATAATACATGGATTGAGGTTCATGATTTTGCATATAGGCATTCAGTTGTTCCAGCACCATTTGTTGAAAAGATGATTCTTCCTCAGTTGAATTGCCTTTGCATGTTTGTCACAAATCAATTGATCACTCAAGATAAAGAAAAACATATGGCCACGTGAAAACCTGTACAGTTAGCTCTCTGTATCTGTGATTCTGCACCTGTGAATTTAACCACCTGTGTGTACTGAAAATATGTGAAAACAAAAATTTGTGTTTGTACTGAACACGTGTAGACTTTGTTCTTGCTTCTAAAAAATGCATTTTGTAACTTTTTGCTGTAAGTATATGAAAATAAAATAGGTTTTAGCCGGGCTCAGTGGCTCAGCCTGTAATCCCTCGCCTTTGGGAGGCTGAGGTGAGTGG
>NW_007260286.1:100443-130071 GCF_000164805.1 Carlito syrichta | reverse complement strand
TGAGCGGCCACTGCACTCCAGTCTGGGCGACAGAGTGAGACTCCAACTCAAAAAAAAAAGAAAAGAAAATAGGTTTTAAAAATCAACCTTATATCCAGCAACCTTGCTAAATTTACTTCTTAATAGTTATCACTATATTCTTTTGAATTTTGTACATACACAATCATATCATCTATGGATAATCTTTGATTTCTTGTTTGCTGATCCTTTTGCTTTTTGTTTCTTTTACCTGTCTTATTGCACTAGCTAGGACTCCAGTGCAATACTGTATAGGTTAAAAGTAGTGATATAATTGATATTATAAGTACATATAGTATCAATTATTATATGATATGCTATATTAATAATTGATATCGATATAAGTAATATAATATTTAGTATAATAAATAATATTTATGTCAGATTTCTGATTTCAGGAGAAAGCTTTCAGTATTTCAACAACAAGTGTAGCATTAGTTGTTTTTGTAAATACCATTTATTAGATTAAGGGATTTCCCTTCTATTCCTAGTTTGCTGAGAGGTTTTTTTAAAATAAAGAATGAGTTGTATTTTCATGCCTACCTTTATGCAACTTGAAATGATCATATGGCTATCTCTTATTTAATGTGGTGAATTACATTAATTGACTTTTGAATATTAAATTAATTTTGCATTCCTATAATAGATACTATGTAGTTGTGATATATTTATTTATCTCTGGATTAAGTTTGAGAAATGTTTATACACATATGTATGTGTGTTTGAGTGTGTATAATATATATATATTTTTTATTTTTTTTTTGTCAGAGTCCTAGTCTGTTGCCCAAGCTGAAGTGCAGTGGCACTCTCATGGCTACTACAGCCTCAACCTGTTGGGCTCAGGCGATCCTTCTGCCTCAGCCTTTGAAGTAGCTGGAACTACAGATGTGCGTCACCATGTCCCTCTAATTTGTTGTTGTTGCCCAGGCTGGTCTCGAGCCCCTTGGCTCAGGAAATCCTCTCGCCTCCGCCTCCAGAACTTCTGGGATTATAGGCATGAGCCAACACGCCCAGTCTGATAAGCTATATTTTTTAGGATTTTTGAATTAATCTTCATAAGATAATGGCTTATAAATTTTCTTTTTTATAATATCCTTGTCAGTTTTTGGTGTTAGAGTCAGTCTGACATTATAAAACAAGTTGAGAGTGGTTCCTTATTTTCCCTTTTCTAGAAGAGTTTGTATAAGATTGCTGTGAATTTTTTTTTTTAATGTTTGGAAGAGTTCACCAGGGAAGCTGAGCCTGGAGTTTTCTTTGTATGAAATTAATTTTAAATTATGAATTTAATTTCTTCTACAGATGTAAGAGTATTCATATTTTCTATTTCTTCTTGTATGATTTTTTAATGTGGTGTTTGTCTTAGAATTTGTTCATCAAAATTATCAAATTTATTGTCATAAAATTGTTGATAATATCCTCATATCATTTTATAAATATCTGTAGGATCTAAAGTGAGATCTCTTTTTTCCCATCTAATAGTTCTTTTTTTTTTTTTTTTTAATTTTAAAGATATGGGGCACAATTCAGAATTAGGTACATAAGTGGTCATCACACATGTGAAGTTTGGACCTCACATTGGTCCTCACTTCACCTGGATTTGAATCAGGTACACTTATTGATGTTATGTGCTGCCCTCCTCCCTTCCCTGGCAGTGTCCTGCTCCTGGCAAGCCCTTTCATGTAGGATTATGATATATGTTCAGGGTCCACTTATGAGTGAGAACATTTGGTACTCGGTTCTTTGTTTCTGTGATAGATCACTGAGTAGGATCGACTCTATTCCATCCAAGTTGCTTCGAAGTCCATATATTTGTCCTTCTTTATGGCTGCATAATATTCAATTTTGTATATGCACTACATTTTTTTTTATCCAGTCCACTTTTGATGGGCAACACAGTTGGTTCCATGTTTTTTGCTACTGTGAATAATGATGCAATAAATGTGTGTGCAGGCATCCTTTTTGTAGAATGATTTGAATTCCTCTGGGTACATTCCCAGAAGGGGGATTGCTGGGTCGTATGGAAGGTCAATTTTTAGATCTTTTAGAAATTGCCACACTGTTTTCCACAGAGGTTGTACTAGTTTACACCACCATTCTAATTGGTCTTCTCCAGTAGGTAGTCTGACCTTTCTCTCTTGCTGCCTTTGGTATTTTTTCTTTTATATCTACTTTGTGTAAGTGAATTACTATGTGTCTAGGGGACAGTCTTCTCATTAGATGTCTTGCAGGGGTTCTCTGAATCGCTTGTGCTTGGATGGTCGTGTCTCTGATGAGATGAGGTAGGTTTTCTTGGATGACCTCATGGAATGTTTGTTCCAAGGTATTCTCTGTCTTCTTTTCTGCTTCAGGTATACCTACCAGGTGTGAGTTTGGCCTTTTAATATGATCACACATCTCTTGGAGACTTTGTTCTGTCTGTTTAAGCTTCCTTTCTATGTTTTTTTTTTTGTTGTTGTTTTTTGTTTCTTTGGGTTGGAGTCTCACTCTGTCACCCAGACTGGAGTGCAGTGGCTGCTCCCGGCCACCGCAGCCTCGACCTGCTAGGCTCTGGCGATCCTTCCACCTCAGCCTTCCAAGTAGCTGGAACTACAGGTGCGCACTACCACACCCGACTAATTTTTTGATTTATTGTAGAGATGAGGTCTCGCCAAGTTGCCCAGGCGGGTCTCAAACCCGCGGGCTCAGGCAGTCCACTCACCTCAGCCTCCCAAAGGTGCGAGATTACAGGCCGAGCCACCGAGCCGAGCTCCTTTCTATGTTTTTAACAGATTGGGTTAGTTCTATATTTTGGTCTTCAAGCTCTGAGATTATTTCTTCTGCTTGGTTAATTCTGCTTTCCATGTTTGTCAGTTTATTACTTATTTCATGGACAGTATTCTTTATTGCCAACATCTCTGTTAGTAATTCTTTCATGTTTTCCTCTTGCCTTTCTTGATTCTTATTCAACCTTTCCAAACATTCCTTGATTTCTACATTTGTGGTCTGAGGCCAGTTGTTCTGGTTGCTCTTCATTATTGGAATTATAAAGCCTGTATTCTCATGCACTATCCTTTTTGGACTTTGTGAGATGGGATACCTGTGTCTTTTCATTGATTTCTCTTCATTTGTGATGGATTTTTCTTTTTTCTTTACTTCCCCTGCCTATCTGTTTCTTCACCTCTGAATTGCACCTGGAATTCTTCACCTCTGATTGCACCTGCAACCCTGCAAATGGTCCAGTGTGGAAGATGAGATGACTGGGTCTTTGCCCCAGACCTGTCCCTCTGGGGATAATGCACCTGGGATATCATCTCTGGGTTGATGGTGATCGACCTCAGAGAGGTGTCAAATTCACCCCTCAGTCTCAGAGGCTGGCTCCGCTTTTCATGTGGGTAGGGAGGAGCCTGTCTCCACCTGGGTTCCAGAACAGAGGTGGTAGTGGTGCTTCTGCATTTTCTCCTTGACTGGTACTCAGCACCTGATCTCTCCACTGTATTTTCTCTGCAGTCCTTCTGCCAATGTCTGATCTGGTGCCAGAGACAGCTTCTTCTGACACCCACCTAGTATTTAAAATTTGTGGAGTTTCTCTTTTCTCTTCTTTGATCAGTTTTACATTATTAAGTTAATCTTGTTGATCTCTATTGCTAGTTTATTGATTTCTGACTTTATTTCCTGTCCTTTCTTTTACTTACATTTAGTTTATTTTTTCCTGTTTCTTGAGATTTTTATTAGATTATGATTTTTTCTAACATCTTTACTATTTTTGTATTTCAAGATGTAAATTTCCTCTAAGCAAGTTTTTGTTGTTGTTGTTTTCTGTTGGAGTCTCACTCTGTAGCCTAGGTTGGAGTGCAATAGCATGATAATGGCTTACTGCAGCCTTTACCTCCTAGGCTTAAACAATCCTCCCAAGCAACTGGGACTACAGATGTGCTGCAACATGCCTGGCTTATTTTTTTAAATTTTTTGTAGAGATGAGGTCTTGCTATATTGCCTAGGCTGGTCATGAACTCCTGGGCTCAAGCAGTCTTCCTGCTTTGGCTTCGCAAAGTGCTGGGATTACAGATGTGAGCCACCATGCTTGGCCTAAGCAAGTTTTGGATATGTCATATTTTAAATACTTCAGTATGAATAAAACACTACATTCTATCATAATAATTAAATATTTATATGAAAAGAGTCAAAATAGCTGACACTGATAATCATTAGAAGAGGGCTTGACCTATTAAATATAATGACTTTTTCTTTTTTTTTTTTTTGAGTTGGAGTCCCACTCTGTCGCCCAGACTGGAGTGCAGTGGCCGGCAATCCTTCCGCCTCAGCCTTCCGAGTAGCCGGAACTACAGGCGTGCGCTACCACGCCCAGCTGATTTTTTGATTTATTGTAGAGATGAGTTCTCGCTGCCCAGGCGGGTCTCGAACCCGTGGGCTCAGGCGATCCACTCACCTCAGCCTCCCAAAGGCGTGGGATTACAGGCTGAGCCACCGAGCCGGCTATGATGACTTTTAATAGTGCTACATTGATTAAAATAGTATTAGTGTTAGTGTTGACATAGACAAATTGATGAATGAATTAGAACATTCATCAGATGATTTAGTTCACAACATTTTCTAACTTCCATTATTCCATTCTTCTTTAATCCATAGGTTACTTAGAAATTATTTACTTAATTTCTAAACATTGAGGAATTTTCTTAATGCTGTCTTGTTATTGATTTCTAGCTTAATTCTTCTTTGACCAGGTAACATTCTTTATTATTATAATACTTTGAAGTTTGTTGCGATCTTATTTATTAACCAGTATATGATCTATTTGGTAAATGTTCCCTATGAACTCAAAAAAAATGTGTAGTTATGTAATTATTAGGTGTCAGGTAGATGAGGTTGGCTAATGACACTGTTCAAATCTACAAATGTACTGATTTTTGTCTGAAATTTTAGACAATTAAAAAAATTCCTAGAAAGATACAAGGAACCAAAAATATCTCAAGAATAAATATCAAACTTTGTTAGTACTAATATAACTATAGCATCATAACAATTAAAGAAAATGAAGTAACCAGTTAAATATCTCACAAAGAAAAGTTTTACAAGTGAGTTCTATCAAAATTTCAAAGAACTGTTCATTCCAATCTTTTATTACAAACTCTTCCTGAACATAGAAAAGTAAGAATTGGCTAATTAATTTTATAAAGCTGTGTAGCTTTGATAATAAAACTATCCAAGGACAAAAATGAGAGAGGAAAATCATAGACTCAACTCATTTATGAATTTAGATGCACAATTCCTAAACAAAATTTTGACAAAATGAATTCAACATTATACTGTACTCTGAAAATATTAGGTTCTTATAAAAAATGCAAAGATTTATTATTCACTACATTGACAGATTAGAGGTGAAAAGCCTGTAGTCATCTCAATAGATACAGAAAAAGTATTTGATAAAATTCATTATTTGTTTGTGATTTTTTGAAACTCTTAGTAAACTAGACATAGAAAATAATTTCCTGGCCAGGTACAGTAGCTTGCACCTGGAATCCCAGCACTTTGAGATACCAAGATGAGAGGATTGCCTGAGCCCACAGATTTGAGACCAATCTCAGTAACTTGGAGAGACCTCATCTCTGCAATATATCAAAAAATTAGCCAGGTACGGGTGCACACCTGTAGTTCCAGCTACTTGGAAGGCTGAGGTGAAAGGATCACCTGAGCCCAGCTAGTTGAGGCTGAGTGGCTATGAGCGTGCCACTGTACTCCAGCCTGGGCAACAGAATGAGACTCCAACTAAAAAAAAAAAAAAAGTTACGAAGAATTTTCTTAATCTGATATGATAAAGTGTATCTATGAAACAAACAAAACTGTAACAAATGTGAACCCAAATAGGAAAATATTGGAAACACTGCATCTAAAATCAGGAAGTTACACCCTCTGAAATCAGAAGTTATATCCATTATCACTCCTTCTGTTTCAACATTGGATTGAATGTCCAATAATATAAGAAAAAGAAAAGAAACACATAAAGATTTAAAAGTTGGAAATAAAACCATTATTATTTGAAAATTGTATTTCTGTTTCTTTATTTAAATAAACCCAAAAGTGTCTATATAAAATTTACATGCAACGGTAGAGTTTAGCAAATGTTTCAATATGAAACCAACACATTAAAGTTAGTTACAGTTGTTTACCCAAGCAAAAATTGGAAAATATAATTAAAACAGCAAAAACAGATAACCTGGTCATAGTTAGCAACTAAAACTACCATATGCCGTGGAATAATGTAATAAACCTCCTCCCACTACCCAAAATTATAAAAACTGTACTGAAGGGGATTAAAGACCAAAAATAGATGAAGAGATAGATCATGTTTATGGATTGGAAAATACCATAATGATATTGACTTCTTCCAAAATATTAATATAACTTCAATTTTAAAAATTCAGCAAACATATCAATGCTAATATATATGTATATATATATTTTTTTTTCTTTTTTTCTTTTTTTTTTGAGTTGGAGTCTTTCTGTCATCCAAGCTGGAGTGCTGTGGCACACTCACAGCCACCCTAGCATCCATCCGCTGGGCTATAGTGATCCTTCCACTTCAGCCTTCCAAACAGCCAGAACTACAGGTGTGCACTACCATGCCCGGCTAATTTTTGATTTATTGTAGAGACGAGGTCTTGCCAAGTTGCCTGGGCTGGTCTCGAGTCCGTGGGCTCAGGCAATCTACTCGCCTCTGTCTCCCAAAGTGCTGGGATTACAGGCTGAGCCACTGAGCCTGGCCAATGTTAGCATTTACACAGAAAGGGTTGCAATAGCTAAGACTGATAATAATTAGAAGAATAAGAGGGGCTTGCCATACTATAAATAGTAACTTTTAATAAAGCTATTTTTTCTGGTCACCAGTGGTTCACACCTGTCATCCCAGCACTTTGGGAGGCCAAGGCTAGTAGATTGCTTAAGCCCGGGAATTTGAGACCAGCCTGGGCAACATAGCAAAATTTGGTCTCTAAAAAGAAAATGAAAAAATTTTGCTGGACATGGTGGCATCCCAGCTACTTGGGATGCTGAGATGAAAGGATTGGCCACACCCAGGAGTTTGAGGCTGCCGTGAGCTGTGATCATCATGATCATGCCACTGCACTACAGCCTAGGTGACAGAGTGAGACCCTGACTCAAAAAAAAAGCTATCTTTATTAGGATAGTATACTTTTAGTACTGGTGTAAACAAATTGATGAATAGATCACAATTAAGAGCTCAGAAACATGTCATTGTGTGTGTATGATTGTGTAAAACTCTTATTTATGACAGATATCTCATGGCAGGGACTAGTTAAGGAAAGAAGAGGACTTGATAAACAGCTCTGAAAAAAAAATAGAAAAAATAAAATTGTATTTCTATTTTATATCATATATCAATACCAACTCCTGATAAACTGAGAACTTAAATATCAAAAGCAAAACTTTAACTTAAAAGAATATATGTGAATATTCTTCAGATCTTGTATATGGAATAATTTCTTAAATATGATATGTGAAGTGCTAATCATGAAAGAAAATACTAATAAAATATATTACATTAAAATCAAGAGTTGCTTTTTATGAATTATGACTTAAGGAAAATGAGAGGGCAAGCTTTTAGAAACTAGATATTTGCCATGCATGTAATTAACAAAAAAAACCTAGCATTAAAAATACATAAAGAACTGCAAATCAGTAAGAAAAAGACAAACAACCTAACAGAAAAAAAATGGACAGCCAGGCTCGGTGGCTCAACCTGTAATCCCAGCACTTTGGGAGGCCAAGGCAAGTGGATTGCCTAAAAGCCCACGAGTTCGAGACCCACTCAGGCAACTTGACAACACCTCGTCTCTACAATAATTAGAAAAAAAATTAGCTGGGCGTGGAAGTGCATACCTGTAGTTCCAACTACTTGGAAGACGGAGGCGGAAGGATCGCCGGAGTCAAGCAGGTCGAGGCTGTGGTGGCTGGGAGCGTGCCACTGCACTCCAGTCTGGGCGACAGAGTGAGACTCCAACTCAAAAAAAAGAAAAAGAAAAAAATGGACAAAAAATATGGTTTACCTTTAATAAGGCAGTTAAAGAAATGTATATGAAGGCGACGATGATATATCATTTTATACCTATGCAATTGACAAAAATTAAATCAGAGAAGACCTAATGTTGGAAAGGCAATGGATCGATATGACGTGAAATATATTGCTGAGGGGTGGAGAGTGAAACATTGGTATAGCCACTTAGAACAAAACAATTTTGCATCATGTTGTAAATTGGAATATTTGAAAAACTTGCAACCTGGAAATTCCATTCAAATGTACTTTCCCAAGAATACCTCTTGCATGCGTGTAGAAATCTTAAAGAACTATTTCAGTCTGTAGAAAGTTGTGACCTAGTTTTCTGCTCTGAAAATGTTTCTCTATCCAAATTATTATGTCTAGCTAGGGTCTATGATTCACAATTGTGTACTCAGATCAAAATTAAACCATGGGCAAGGAACTTCATCAAATAAAATATGTATTTGCTATCTTCAGAAAGGAACTTTGTACTAAGGCTGAAATTAGGTGGGCAGATAATGGTAGAATCAGATATGTATAGATTATAATAAATAATATAAACAGCAGTCACTATTTATGAAGCACTTACTCTTTGTCAGATTCTTCAATCTTTATTTAACGAAAATTACTTTGCTTCACCTTCACAAAGTCTTTCTGATATAGACATCGTCATTAATCTCGTCTTTTAGATGGAGCATTGTGAGCCATTGGGCAGTTAAGTAATTTTCACAACTTTATATGTGTTGTAGTTGTAAAGCTGGGATTTAAACAAAGGTTCTCTGACTCCAGCATCTGTGATATGACGATATAGAAGCCATGTTACAGATATAAAATCAATTTTTCTTAACTTTGCAGAGGGAATAATTCTGATTCATGGCTACAGGCGCTTTGTCTCCAGATGCTTTGTACTGTTGCTCAGAAAGTAGTGGTATATATTTATCTCTATTAATGCAAAACTAAAATTATATGTTCGATTTTCAGTATTTTAATAGCATTATTTTATAGATGAATAACAATAAAGTTATCAATGTGATATATACACATATACCAATGTAATTGGAAAACTCATTTAAAATTATGCCAAGAGATATGATTGCCTTGCTTTTCTAAAGTTATAAGACTTCTTATCAAATAGACATCATAAAGATTGTCTATTTAAAGACACTTTCAAAAATTTAGATAAAAGGTTACACTAGAGTCCTTTTATTTAGTTTCAAAATTAATATTATTGTCTTAGTCAGTTTGGGCTGCTATAACAGAATCTCATAGACTGAGTAGCTTGAACAACAAACGTTTATTTCGCACAGTTGTGGTAGCTGGGAACGATCAGAGTGCCAGTGTGGCTAGGTTCTTGGTAAGGGCCTGCCTCCTGGTTCTCAGACTGCCTTCTTGATATATCCTGATAGTTTGGAGAAAAGGGACTCTGGTCCCTTCCTTTCCTTATAAGGATACTAATGCCATCATGAAGGCTCTGCCCTCATGACCTAATCTAACCTTAATTACCTCCCAAGACCTCACCCCCAAATACTGTCACATTGGGGATTAGGATTTCAACATATACATTTGAGGGGAACATAAACACTTAGTCCATAGTAATTGCTGGGGATTTACTTTGAGACCAGGTCATGTATCTGATTTGAAGAATTAATTGATATTGGTATTGACTTTCTGTTCTTTTGATACAAAGCAAATGAGCCCATTTAAGTGTCCAGTAATTATTTGATTAACACTAAAGAGGCAAAATGCTATATTAGTAGAAAGATCTGGGATAAAAGTTTAGACTCCTGCAGTCGGATCCCAAGTTGGCAGTTACTGTCTATGTGAACTTGGATCTGTCACTTTCTAGTAGTTGTGATCTTGGGAAAGTTAATTAGAGTCTTAAATTTTCCTGTATGTCAAAAATATGGATAATAATGAATACCTTGCTGGAACATTATAAGGTTTAAATAACTAACACAGGGAAGACATAGAAATACTATATTGCATGGTCTACTGCTTTCTAAATTCATTTCCTTATCTTGGGCAAGGTCAGGTTACATCTTTGGCTTTAGTTTCCTCATCAATAATAAACAAATAGTATTCTTGAGAATCTATGATTCTGAACCCTTCCATGTATTTTCTCCCATGTATGTCCAGCTTTAAGAAGTGTTGCAAGGTCCTTTATGTAAAAAAGCTATTTCTAGGGGTTGGAGAAAATGTGAACTAAAACCATTTTATTCCTCTGCTTCAAAAGTAGAGTGCTTTTCTTTGATTTTCTTTCTCACGCAGCAAACAGAAACATCTGCACTGACTTAGAGCTTTCTTTAAAAAGAAAAATTGTCTTTGATTCAGTCACATGATCAGAAAGAACAAATGTAAGTCCTTCTGGGATATGGTGTGAATGAAATTAAAATATGTCATTAAAATGAACATTTCTCATTCCACTGTGCTCCTGTCCAATAGTTAAGAGGCACATTATACTCTTGGCACTTGGGGATGATTAGCTGAATCACTTGCTGCATTGTTCGACAGGTGGATTTTCAGAAAAGACATATGAATGGAGCTCAGAAGAGGAGGAGCCAGTGAAAAAGGCAGGACCTGTCCAAGTCCTCATTGTCAAAGATGACCATTCCTTTGAGTTAGATGAAACTGCACTCAGTCGGATCCTTCTCTCGGAGGCTGTCAGAGACAAGGAGGTCGTTGCTGTATCTGTTGCTGGAGCATTTAGAAAAGGAAAATCATTTCTGATGGACTTCATGCTGAGATACATGTACAACCAGGTATGTAAGAGTTGCTTGTAAAAGTCTTCTTATTTCTTCTTTTGCTCTGTGTTTTTGTGTAGTGGGGTTTAATACTCTAACTTCTGTTATTATGTACCCTAAAAATGAATCCTAAATATGAAAATGCTATGGTATAACTCTTCCAACCTCAGTGCTTTGGGGCCCAAACTACATAGACCATTTTTTTCAGAAACTACTTTGCTGCATTTCCCTTAAAACAGAACTCATTTTATTATTCTTTTAAAAACAGACAGAGAGGCAATCCACTTTTGGGTCCCCTCCCACTGCCAGGAACTTTACTATCTTCTAATAAATTCCTACTTTTAAAAAAAGCGGGCACAGAGTAATATTATAATTATAAACTTTATATGTTATAGTGTCTAAAATATCAAATATTTTTGCTATAACTTTTGTAGTCACTTTTTTTTTTTTTTGAGTTGGAGTCTCACTCTGTCACCCAGACTGGAGTGCAGTGGCCGCTCCCGGCCACTGCAGCCTTGACTGCTGGGCTCCGGCAATCCTTCTGCCCCAGGCTTCCAAGTAGCTGGAATTACAGGTGTGTGCTACCACACCTGGCTAATTTTTTGATTTATTGTAGAGATGAGGTCTCGCCAAGTTGCCCAGGCAGGTCTTGAACCCGTGGGCTCAGGCAATCCACTCACCTTGGCCTCCCAAAGCGTGGGATTACAGGCTGAACCACTGAGCCCGGCCTGTAGTCACTTCGTAAAAACATTTATTATGACATTTTTCAAGCATGTGGCAAAGTTCACTTATACAGTGAACATCTGAGTACCCACCGCATAGATTCTACCATTACCATTAATGTTGTTTATCACTTGTGTCTCCATCTATTCGTCCATTTCCATCCATCACTCCATCTTATTTTTTGTTGCGTTTCAAAATAAATTGCTGACATCAGTAAATTGTCTTATAAATATTTCAATATGTATCTTTATTATATATGCAGATCAGCATTTATTTAGTTTATTTCTCTCAGGATAAATTTACATACAATGAAATGCACACATCTTAAATGTACGTCTGCTGATTTTTAACAAATGCATATGCCTGTGTAGCCTCAAACTCTATCAAAATATAGACCATTGCCATTACATCTGCACAGGAAGTTTTCTCTTGTACTTTCTCAGTCAGTTCTCACCTTCAGCCCACCTTCACAAAGGGAAGCAACAATATCATAATATCTGAGACAACAGTGTGGCACAGAAATGAGACTTTTTTTTTTTTTTTTAATTGCAGTCTCACCTGCAGTCACCCAGGCTGGAGTGCAGTGGCACGCTCAGCCTCGACCTGCTGGACTCAGGCAGTCCTTCTGCCTCAGCCTTCCAAGTAGCTGGAACTACAGGCACATGCCACGACGCCCAACAAATTTTTTTTATTTTTTGTAGAGAATGAGACTTTAAGGGACCTGGGCCAAACCAAAAGCAGAAGGATAAATAGGAGATTAGAACTGAGGAACAGAAGGTTGGAAGTGGAGCACAGTATTTTTTTTTCTACCCTTTTACCTATAGCAATTCTGATGTGAATATAAATGTTGAGACAGAATAGACACACTACCCAAAGAACTTTGTATTATGTATCCATACCACAATTATGTATAATGTATTTTGTATTATGTATTTATACCATTTGAGATCGATCTTTTATACTTGGAGTATTTTTTAACAATTTTATAATGTTAGCTTTAACATATTCTATGTCTGGCCTCAATTCAAACAAATCAATAACAGAGTTTGAAAACAAACAAAAGTCTTACCAGTCCTTATTTCCATCATAGCAACAGTAGTATGCTACTTAACACAGATGGGAAAATTTAATGAACAAAATTAATATACTTTCTACTCTTTGGGATTATACAGTTCTAGGCTTATGCATAGTTTTAACTGTTAAATAAACATTAGTATGAAATACTCAATACCACTTGTCATGTTGCGTGTGGTAAATAGCATTTGCTCAGATGTAAGTGTGCCAGATTTGGGTTTTTTTGTGTGTGTTTTGTTTGTTTTTTTTTTTTCTGTACCTAGAACAACATTCAGAAAGCAAAAGAGAATATGAACACTTGCTTTACTGTTCCTTGCATAAAGGCATGTGTCATTGTGTTGTTTAGGCCAAATTCTACTTTTATTTCTGCATATATAATCATTCTTCATATTAGAATGGCAAAATTCAATTTCAAGTTTGACGATCTGTGCTCTTCTTAGCAGGAAAACTGTTACTAAGCTTTTTCTGTATTTGGTATATATTAATCAATAAGTGATTTTTGAAGAAGTATATGTGTGCATGCCTGAACAAATGAAATAAATCTTAGATCTGTCAAAGTAACTTTGTGGATGTTTTCTTGTCTCCCAAAATTATTTTTCAGACTTAGGGTTTTTATACACATTTCAAGGTAGATCAGTAACCTCTAGTTAATATTATAGTAATGTTATCATTATACAATTTATAATTATCACAGTTTATTTATTGAAATATGCACCCCCAGACTTTTTTTAGGTAACACTTTATTCAACTAATTTCAATTTCCTCATTAATTAGTAGTATTTATTGACTGCCTGCCACATGCCCTGCATTGTGCTAGGCACTATGGTAAATACCAAAGAAGACAGATTTTTGTGCTTAGGCATCTCCTTATTGACCAAGGAAACAGATTAAGATATATTGAATCTTTAGAGCATCATTGCATGCTAATCCATATGTCTTTGAGTGTAGTTCCAGGAAGAGCCATATTGTATAGGTAGGAGTTATTATGCAAAGCTTCATAAAGATATTAGGACTTAGGATAGCTTTTAAAGATGTATAAGATCTGGATCAGAAGAGGGAGGAGGAAGGAGCATTCTAGACTGTGAGAAATAAGTATGATATATGCATTAAACAGAGGGTACACTTTCTTTCTTAGAGTAGGGATAAAGTATTGGAGATTAAAAAAAAAAAAGATTTGGTTGGGCACAGCAGCTTATGCCTGTAATCACGGCACTTTGGGAGGCTGAGGTGGGAGGATCGCTTGAGGCCAGGAGTTCAAGAAATAAGATTGAACAAGTGTGAGTCAGATATGGAACCAATTTATGGAAGAACCAAAACTGAGCTCTTTATAAGGGTCTAAAATATTTTATAGAACAAGATAGCATATAACTAAATGATATTTTCTTTTATACTAGTTTACATCAATTTCTTGTTAATCCAAGTAGTCTACTCACGAATTCCTCTGCATTAGTTAATATGAGGTTTTAAATTTGAGGATTATCTAATGAGATCTTCCAAAAACTAATAATTCATTCTCTCTAACTAGTATCAAAATAAGGGTCATTACTGTTAACCAATGTCACCAATGACTGGCTTTCTAAATCTAAGGGATATTTTTCATTCCTTATTGTACGTATCGTCATTCAGTCTTTATACAATTGACAGTTGCTTCTTTTATCTCTTCCTTTGGCTTCCCAAACCCCATTGTCCTGGCCCTGGTTCAAACCCTCAACCACATTTTTGACATTTATTGTAGCCCCTCTTTTGTCCTTGCTAGTTATCATTTCTCTTCCCTACTAACTAGTTCTTCCTACTTCTAGAATAATCTTTCTACTCACAACCATGATGATAATTTCTCTCCTTCTTCATAACTTTCCATAGCCTACAGGATAAAATCTAACTCCCTTAAGCACTTTACAAGGGCTTTCAGAATTTGGCTACCTGTCCAGTCTCTCCTTGCTACTTGCTTCCTTCTCCTCCACATACCAAAGCATTTGTGTATATCCTGACATAATATGCTCCCTTCCTGCCTGACTCCCTGCCTTCCTAGAATGCCTTCCTGGCATGCCTTCTCCAACTCTGCTTGCCTGAAAAAGTTCCTAAATATTCTTCAGGTCTTGGCTTGACATCAGCTTTCCTATAAAGTCTTACCTAACCAAGAGGTATTTTTTTTTCTGTGCTTTCATTTATGCCTTGTATATACTTCCATTTTGGCATGCACTTATTGCATCATGATGGTTTGTTAGCATGCCTATCTCCCTGTTAGGCTGTGAGTTTCCTTTGGTCTAGAATGTTATCTTTTCATATTCATATCCCCAGAACCTAGCATAAAATATGGGAGATGGTTGTTCCGCTGTAATTATTTTTGGGGTGAATAAAGTTATTGTATCAATAGATGTGCATATGTTGTTTCCTCTGGACTTGAATTGGAGAGGGATAAGAATCAGCATGGATGAATGGAAAAAACTATACTCGTATCTCCTGTTCCATATCATAGACTTTTTTAATTTATAGGAATCAGTTGATTGGGTTGGAGATTACAATGAACCATTGACTGGTTTTTCATGGAGAGGTGGGTCTGAACGAGAAACCACAGGAATCCAGATATGGAGTGAAGTCTTCCTTATCAGTAAACCTGATGGTAAAAAGGTATGACGTTGACTTCTTAAATAAAATTGAGTTTTCACTTGCAACAGTTTATACTTTTTCAGGATCCTTGGCCAGCAATTTGACATGATACTTAAAGTGGGGTGGGTAGCATCCTATTGCATGATCCCTGCTTCCCTTTCTTCTGATTAGGGCAGACAAAGTTATAAGGACAGTAGAACAGCAGATCAGGAAGTAACATCTGTGTTTTGTTTCAATGCGGCATTAAGTTTCTGTTATGTTAGATTACTAAAGAAAATTAATTATTACAGTAATCAGCAGCTAATTAATATTTTTTACTTTCTGTGGCATTCATGGCATGTGTAAGAAATTACCCAAAATAGTATTCATTGATGATGATTTGCTTTTGTTCTTATGATGTTAATGTTGTGGTAACCCTACTGACCTAGATGTTCTATAAAATATCAGTAATGTACTCTCCTTGCTTTTAGGTTGCAGTATTATTAATGGATACTCAGGGAACCTTTGATAGTCAGTCAACTTTGAGAGATTCGGCCACAGTATTTGCCCTTAGCACAATGATCAGCTCAATACAGGTATGGAATAAAACAAACTCATTTTGATGGATTTTCCTTTAACTGAAATTTATGAGTATATGTGTTTCCACATACATGCGATAGATAAAGAACAGGAATGATAAATCACATATATTATTTGTCTCAATTAGCATACCAGTTCTTGTGATTTCTGTGAGAGTAAATTGTTTTTGTTACTGTAGTCTAATTACTTACAAGTTTAGTTAGAAAAGTTCGTATTATTGACTTTTTTGTTTGACGCCTACAATAAACTCAATAACATTAAATCTTATGTCAGTATACATTGGGACCATCTACTGTAAGTTATGTTTAATTAAATAAGATTTATAAATATAAAATTTTGTTTTACATAGCTGGTGTAAATGTTTCTATATGTAAAAAAAGTTACATGTGTTCACAGCTTTTTAAAACACCTTAGTATACATCTAGGCAAGTAAATATCTTTTTTTTTTTTTTTTTTTTTGAGTTAGAGTCTCACTCTGTCGCCCAGACTGGAGTGCAGTGGCCGCTCCCAGCCACCACAGCCTCGACCTGCTGGACTCCGGCGATCCTTCCGCCTCAGCCTTCCAAGTAGCCAGAATTACAGGGGCACGCTACCACGCCTGGCTAATTTTTTGATTTATTATAGAGATGAGGTCTCGCCAAGTTGCCCAGGCGGGTCTCGAACCTGCGGGCTCAGGCAATCCATTCACCTCGGCCTCCCAAAGTGCGGGATTACAGGCTGAGCCACCGAGCCTGGCCAGTAAATATCTTTATATAAAATTTATCTCTCTTTCCTTTTGTTTCTTTTTCTATTTTAAAGTATAGTTTTTGAGGTTATTATAGGTTTTCTGAACTGTTGTGCACATAGCATAAAAGATTTTAAGACTATTTTTCGATATTTTCAATTCCTTAAAGAAAGCAAGAATTCAGAGTGGCCAGAAACAGAACAGATTAATAATAATAATAAGAAGAAGAAGAAGAAAGGCAGGTGGCTTGAAAAGGCAAAGAAGTTAGGATGGGTACGTCAAGGCTGAAGTTGCAAGCAAGTGTAGAAAATGGAGCTAATATACCAGCAACAAGGGCATCCTTGAGAGGGCAAATAAGAGAGGGAAAATAAAAGGAGGAAGGACAGACTGAAGGACTTTAAAAGTCATGAAAAAAAAAAAAAAGTTGGCCACAGTCATTGCCAGACCATTGCCACCACTGCCTTGCTAAGCTATGGTGTGGCCATGTGCTCTTTGAGCTATGACCAGTCCATGTTTCCTGGCTTTGGCCCCCTTCCTTACCTTGGGTAGGTGAATCTTCTCCCTCTCTCTCTCTCGCTCTAATTTACGTTTAAATAAACTATATTTTCTGATCTTTAAAAAAAAAAAAGTTGACTGGGTGCAGTGGCTCAACCTGTAATCCCAGCACTTCGGGAGGCGGAGGTAAGAGGATTGCTTGGAACCAGGGCTTCAAAACCAGCCTGGGCAACTTGGTGAGACCTCGTCTCTACAATATATCACAAAAACCTAGCCAGGCATGGTGTTGTGTGTTTGTAGTTTCAGCTACTTGAAAGGCTGAGGTGGAAGGATCGCCTAAGCCCAGCAGGTCGAGGCTGCGGCGACTGTGAGCGTGCCACTGCACTCAGCCTGGATGAAAGTGAGACTCCAACTCAAAAAAAAAAAAAAAGACATGGTTCTAACCTATGACTGGCTTTTAAAAATCTACTTTTTTCTTTTAATTGACAAAATTGTGTACATTTATTGTATATAAAATGACATGTATACATTGTGGAACAGCTCATTTGAGCTAACTAATGTATGCATTCCCTAACCTACTTATTTTTTGTGGTATAAATATCTACTTCTTGAATGAGTTTTTAAAATATTTAATATCTAATAAATACTTGATATCTAATTTATTCAGAATTCACAGCATAAGCCATTTACACAAGCCTATTAAACCTACACTGACTTTGCCTTTTCAATATTTAGTATTTACTATTTACATTTGACCTGAATATATTGAATATTTTCTTTTTTTTCTGAGTTAGAGTCTCACTCTGTCACCCAGACTGGAGTGCAGTGGCCGCTTCCGGCCACTGCAGCCTCAACCTGCTGGGCTCCGGCGATCCTTCCGCCTCAGCCTTCCAAGTAGCTGGAACTACAGGCACGCGCTACCACGCCTGCTAATTTTTTGATTTATTGTAGAGATGAGGTCTCGCCAATTTACCCAGGCGGGTCTCAAACCCGCGGGCTCAGGCAATTCACTCACCTCAGCCTCCCAAAGGCACGGGATTACAAGCTGAGCTACCGAGCCTGGCTTATATTGAATATTTTCATAGAAAAATCTGCTAAGTCCTTAGCAATGACTATGTTTTTACTATTATGTGAGATATTATCTGTTATTTAAATAAGTACACAAAGTATTGTTTTCATATTGATACATAAACATATAAGTATCCTTAACTTTTCTTTGAAGTTAAGGATACTTATTCATTTCAAAAAAAGGATGTCAGTGCTTGATTTTATCCATATTTGTTAAAGATACTTAACTAAGTATTAAATTCTTGTACTCTTAATATTTTTTTGAAAGATGTCGTCGTAATGCTGTGATCTGTTCATGAAACAATAATGTATATGTATAAGGATGTCAGCATGACATTCAGAACCTATTTTATTTATGTCTATGTGATAAAACTATAGATATAAATAAAATAATCAATTGTGAAAAGTCAACATGATATTTCAAAGCAAAATTTTCTACATGGATTGCTCAGATTTAGGTTGCTACTATTTTGGTGTGCTTAGAAGAATGGTTGTATTTTGACTATTTGTTAAATTAGATTCATAAAATCATGTTAATATTCTGTCTCCAGAGCAAGTGATTGCTATATTTCTGGAACCATTTTATGGTCATTATACATTGCTTGTTGTCTCTCAAGCTTCTTTTATTCTTCTCTTAAGGGCTTATAAATATCATTTCATAAGCATACATGTTAGACAGTTCAATCGTGTGATAACTGATATTTAGAAAAACAGAGAATGACAAAGTGCTTGGGATGATGCCAATTATCTTCTCATTGTGACTTTATTTCTTAATCAGGTTTATAACTTATCCCAAAATGTCCAGGAAGATGATCTTCAGCACCTCCAGGTACCAATATTTATAATATATGTGTGTATATCTGGCAGTCTTTTGAACATGTATAGCAGAACTTCAGGGAATGATTTAGAAACATAACCAAATGCCAAATGAGGGTTGTTTTATTTCCAGGTTTCTTATTCTGGCTCTGTATGGTTATATTCATGCTAATTCAATTTTCAAGTTCCTTTGCTTCAACAAAGCTACTTACTATCAGCCCTGTAAATGAGAAAATATATGGCAAATCAGAGTAGAAAATCTTTGGATGAAAAATTACCCAAAATGTGAAGTTGAAATCTTAAGGTCAGGAATTTGATAATTGTTAGTGTGATATCTATTATATGCCACATTTTTTTCCTGTGAATACTTTATACCTAAGAACTATGGGGGACTAATTGATAATGACTCATAGAATTCTATTTTAGATCTGAAAGAGACTTCAATGGCACCAATTTATTCTTTATATTTTATAAATGAGGAAAATGAAGTTGAAAGAAATAAATGACTTGTTGAAACTCATATGGCTAATTAATGCTACAGTGGGGGAAAATTCTTTTTTTTAAGATTTTGCCACATTTGCTTTATTGTTATTTTATCTTACATATTTTTTGTGATTATTATTATTTGAGAGTAAGTTGCAGCCATCATATCCTTTACCCTTAAATACGTTATTGCGTATTTCCCAAAACAAGACACTCTCTTACATAATCACAGGAGTGAAGAAAAAGTCTGATCATCTGACTGGGCCCAGCGAGCCCTCTTTCACTCGCCAAGCAGTATTTAAAACTCAAAGTAAATGATTAGGTATTTCCTACAGGACACACAGCTCTATAACACTCTGCTCTCTTTCAATTCACATTATTTTTTGTTACATACCATGACCCATTCTTTCTCTAATAGTTTTCCTGTGCGTATTTTATAGAAAATTTTGCTTTTAATATATTATTTTATCTTGGCAATCAGAGCCATGTAGTAAAATGTGCAAATTTAACAATAACAAAGGATGATAGAGCAGGGTAATCTAAAACATTGGAACTGTCACTTGGAGCTCACATCAGCATGCTACCAAGTGTATTTTTAGTACATCACACTGACCATTTATAACAAATAGGCAGTATGCTGAATAACTGTTAGGTGTTTTTCATAATAAGAACACTACTTCATTGGGCATGTGTCACTACTAGCCAGCTACTTTCCAAGTTAATGGCATAGCACTGTTTGATACCAGTGTAGAGGTTTCCAAAAAAGTGCTGATTTTGGACTTTGCTATTGAGTCGTTATTTTTTTGAGGTCGTTTGAAAAGTTTCCTATAGAGATTGTGGGGCGGGGGTGGGGTCTAAAAAAAAAGTGTCCTATAAATGCCAACACCATAGCCTTCTGCAGAAGTTATTGTGAATTCAAATTATGTTGGTAAATAATTCTAATGAGCGTGTCTAATACCTGGACCAGCTGCCTTTTAGACATGATATTCTAGACTTCCATCATTCTAATTGGGTGCCTAGTAGTTAACTTTGATGTTTAGACATCGCCACCACAGGAGATGCAATGTGGTTCTGGCGGCACTATTCTAAAGGGGTGAGGGCTGTGTGTCAGCATTCTTTTCCAGCTCTGAGAACAACTGTGGCTTGTCACTCTTGTGTATGAAGTAGCATGTCCTATGTTCTTAGGATGAAACCCATTCTGCCAGCCTACATGAAATTCTCATTCAAGGCCCAGTAACAGTAGCCCAAGGTCTTAGGTCTGTGTTCTTCAAAATCTTAAATTTCTGGCAAAACAAAACCTCATATTATGGTGCCTCATGATCTCAACTGGGAGCAATAAAAAGTAAGGCACTATATTTGATTCTCCACTTTTTAAGACAAATGCCTACCTAATGCCTTTGTAATCACTGAGGACGTTGTGCCATTATATTTCCTCAGGCAACAACTTTTATAAATGTATTCTAGATAGTTTATGGCTCTCTGGTCTAATCTATGCAAATTCTGCTTTGAAAGGTCATTTATCATGTTTTCTTCTACCCCATCTTCCCTAGAAAAAAAATTAACCCACATTCTAGATATAAAAGGTGTTAGTTTTAAAATGAAAACTCTACTTTTAAAATGTACTTTATGTCTTTGATTTCTAAATATTTAATAACTGTAATTCTTCTTTATTGCCCTGTACTTATTTCCCAAAAATAATTACTGTATTCTTAATAATATCATATTTTGTTACAGCTAGGGGGAATAAGTGAATGGAAGAAAGCCAAGAATTAAAACTTTACAGATGCTTAAGTCTCTCTCTCTCTCTCTCTCCCCCCCACCCGCGTGTGTGTGTGTGTGTGTGTGTGTGTGTGTGTGTGTGTGTGTAATTTTCCTTCTAGCTTTTCACTGAGTATGGCAGACTGGCGATGGAGGAAACATTCCTGAAGCCATTTCAGGTGAGTGAGGGTTAAATGATGGTAAATTCTTATTAGATTTTCCTGAAGACTATAACCCAGTATATCAATTAGTTAGGGTCATGTTTCTTTCTATTTTTCCTTATTTCATTAAGAAAAATTTTTGAATACTTATTTGGTGCAAGGAGAAGATAGAAATGTGGAAATATAAATTTTTTAATTATTAAGAAATAAAAAGAAATGGGAACATAAAATATAAATTAGATATTCTGGTTTCTCCCAGGGTGTCAACTTTTCCCCCCTGAACTCAACCTGGAGATATCACAGAAGCCAGAAGAAAATTGATGAATTGTCAAACATAAAAGTTAAACAAACAAAATTCCTGAGACAATAAATGGCAGTTGCAAGCAACAACAAAAGCTGACTGAGCACCTGAGAGAATATTGAGTGGGGAAGAGTTTTTTGAAGGTGCCCTTATCTTACACATCAACCTGTTCCATTTTCACTGAGTAGCAGAATAGCAGTCAGCTCAGGCCTTGCTGGGGACAGCAGGATAACATCAGGGCAGTATCTGAGCTTGGATTGAGTCGTGTCTGGCCCTTTAGTGCTCCTCTCTGCCCTTGAAAACAGCATCTGGAGGGAAGTACAGGTTTAAACACTATAGGGTTTAAAAAGCATGACTTCTTCAGCCTAAACTTATCCAAGAGAGCCCAAGCTAACTTCTAGAATTAGCTGCTTCCTGCAGATACATCACTATCTCAGGTGGATCACACCGCCAGGGGAACATGAGCATACAGGAAAACTGAACAACTGATAAAGTGCAAGATAGAATTCATGGCTCAGATGGCAAGCAATTTTAAATGAACTGTATTAGTTATCTCTTACTGCATAACAAATCACCTTCAAATCGCAAACTGTCATTATCAATCACAGTTTTTGAGGGTCAGGAACATGGAGTGGCAGAGCCTGGTGTGGTTTTGGCTCTGGGTCTCTCATGAAATTGCACTCAAGATGTTGGCCAGGGAGACGTTCCTTGAAGACTTAACTGGAGGATCTGCTTCCATGCTAACCTACACGGCTGTTGGCAGGAGTCTTCAACTCCTTCCAGATGGCCCTTCCACGGGGCTGCTTACAGCAGGCTTCTAAGAGCAAGTCATCTAACTGTGAGAGAGAAGGACCAGGAGAGAAGCCACAATCTTCTATAATCTAATCTTGGAAGAGACACACTCTCAGTTCTGTCGTATTCTATTAGTCATACAGACCAACCCTGGTACAATGTAGGAGGGAGGCTAAGCAAAGATGTGAATACCAGGAGGTAGGGATCCTAGGGGCTGTCTTAGAGGCCAGTTAGCATGTGAGCATATTACATATTCTTAAAGAAATAAAATATGCATGTCTTATGCTTCCAGGAATAGAAGATGAGTATTTTGGATTAACCTTCTTTCTGACAACAATAAAAAAAACTCCATAGAAAGTTAAAAATTTATTTGAATGCATAAGAATATTAAAGAGTAAAAAACTGTTGAGAGCTGAAGGAAGATAGAAGCCCAGGAGGGGAACGGGTATCATCATGCAAACTGACAAATGAAGTAAGCTTGAAGGAAAAAGCAGTCCTAGAGATGAAAGTGTTATTTCATAATGATACAGGAATGAATTGTAAATAAATTGGTGAATATGTAGCAAATGTAAACATTGTATATTAAATAATAATTTCTAATTTATGATATTTTAAAATGACGAAATACTGGACAAAATAGCATGCAGATTTTGGTCCTTACACCAATCAGGAGAAGTGTTAAAATAATCTGGATTTTAAAAAATTATATGTAATGTTAAAACTTTAAGAGTTACCACTAGAATAATTATACTAGAGTATAATATAGCATCCAGACCTGTAGAGGCGGGGAGTGGTATCAGAAAAGGACAAGCAAATAAAACAAATGAATGCTATAGTCAAGCCAATGAGGATAATAAAACAGAGAAGGAAGGGGAAAGAGGGACAAAACGAAGCACAAAGCAAGTTGGTAAAAATTAATCCAAATATATTAATATTTTATTAAACAAATATAAACAGAATAAGATCACCAGTTAAGAGATTTTCAGTTTGTATAAAAATTAAAAATCCAGCTATCTGTTATTTATAAGGGATATATTAAAACACAGAAGTGTGTTTATTTGAAAATAAAATGATGGAAAAAGATATACCAGGCATATAATACATGAAAGAAGACTTAAGTGCCTATATTTTTCATGACACTTCAAGTCAATAAGAATTATTTAGAATAAAGAAGTTTATAATGATAAAAAGTTTCATTTCACAAGGAAGATATAATAATTCTAGCCAGATGTAGTAGCTCATGCCTATCATCCCAGCTACTTTGGAGGCTGAGGTAGGAGAACTGCTTGAGCCAAGGAGTTCAAGAGTTCAAGACCAACCTAGATAACATAGATAGACTCTGCCTCTGAAGAAAAAAAAGAAATCCAAATTTGTATCACAAATATCCTCAAAATATGTAAAGATTAATAGAACCATAAGAAGAAATGTATAAATTTGTTGAGACTCGGCTCTCCTAACTATTGGTAAGTCAAATAAACAAAAAATTAGTAAAGATAGATAAGATATGGAACAAGGTTAACAAGCTTGTTTTGTTGTATACTGTACCTACCAAATAAATACACATTACTCTTAAACATACTAAGGTGCATTTATAAAAATTTACCACATCCTGAGTTACATAGCAGGTCTTCATAAATCTCAAAGGATCGAATTCATACTGATCTCATTCTGTGATCACAGGACAATTTAAAAGTTAATAAGAAAGTGCTACCCTTAAAAAGCATATTTTGAACATTTTGGACCAGATACAAAGGCTCACACCTAGAATCTGAGCACTTTGGGAGGCCAAGGGGGAAGATTGCTTGAGCCCATATGTTCCATATCTTATTCAGGACCAGCTAGAGCAACATGGCAAGTCCTTGTCTCAACAAAAAAATTTCTAAAACTAGCTGGGTGTGGTGGCATGCACCTGTAATTCCAACTACTTGGGTGGCTGAGGTGGTAGGATCACCTGAGTCCAGGCAGTTGAGGCCGAGCTGTGATCATACCACTGCTCTCCAGCCTGGGCAACAGAGTGAGACACTGACTCAAACAAAAAACAAACAAACAAAAACCACACACTTCAAAAATAACTTATGAGTCAAGTCAAAATTATAATAGAAACTGAAAATACTGAAAACTGATTGCTTTGGGGATAAAGTACATTTTGAATATTAAATGCTATAATGAAAATTATACTTGTAGGAAAAAATAGCCATAAAAGTTTGCATTAGAAAATAACGAAGATGGGTTGGGGTGGGTGGGGACAAAAAAAAAAAAAAAGAAAGGAATGAAGACAGAAAATTAGTGATAAGCACAAATTAAGAAAATAGCAGCAGACGAAACCTAACGAAAATAGGATGGAACATAGATAAAAGCTACATGCCTCAGGATGGATCAGTCTTAAAAACATAGCATGGATTGGAAAAAAAAGGCTAGTTGCCAAAGACTGCCTACAGTAGGATAGCTTTTTTTTTTTGAGTTGGAGTCTCACTCTGTTGCCCAGACTGGAGTGCAGTGGCCGCTCCCAGCCACCGCAGCCTTGACCTGGTGGGCTCCGGCGATCCTTCCACCTCAGCCTTCCAAGTAGCTGGAACTACAGGCGTGCACTACCACACCCGGCTAATTTTTTGATTTATTGTAGAGATGAGGTCTCACCAAGTTGCCCAGGCGAGTCTCGAACCCGCGGGCTCATGCAATCCACTCACCTCAGCCTCCCAAAGGCGCCAGATTACAGGCTGAGCACCGAGCCCAGCTTGGATAGCATTTTCATAAGGTAAAAAATGAGCAAAACTGAGCACACAAGAATATATGTACATGTGTGATAAAATTATTAAAAAGCAAAGTTTACAGTAGTGATTACCACTAGAAAGTAGAAATGGGGATATTTCAGGAAAGGACACAGGAAACTTCAATGTTATTGGTGTGTTCAATTATTTAAGTAGATTTATAGTTTCACAGGTGTTCATCTTATTAATGTGTTTAATAGCACACATATATATTCCATACATTATTTCATATCATACTATGTAATAATTTTTTAATGTTTTTAAAATCAATAGGATTTCTTAAAGCCAGAGATTACCAACTACCTAATATACATTTTGAAAAAATATACTATTCAAAATAGCAAGGCAAAACAATTTTTAGTAATTAGTCACCAAAATGTATATGGAGAAAAAATTCAAAAGTTCTATTAAAGATCATAAAGGAAAATTTGTATAAACCAAAGAGATATAATATGATCATAGGATGATTTAGCATCGTAGAGAATTTAATTCTCCACATGTTAATCCAACTCAGTCCAATTACATTTGAAATTGCAACAGGATTTTTGGTACATTTTCCACAACTTATGTGGGAGAATTAAGTCTTGTTTTGATTTAAGTTAAGTTAAGTTAAGTTAGTTTTTGAGAAGAAAAGCTAAATTGCAGGATTCAATGTATACTACAAAGCCATAGCAATGAGAATGATGTGGTTCTTCGCAGATACAAGAGCAAAGCCCAGTGGAACTAAACAGTTTAGATTCTCCCGTGTATATATGGGAGCCTGGTAGTCAATAAAGATGGCATCATAAACCAGTGGGAAATAGATGGATTAATAGTTGGATATTAAAAAATGAGTTTATGACTGGGCTCGGTGGCTCAGCCTGTAATCCCAGCACTGTGGGAGGCTGAGGTGAGTGGATTGCCAGAGCCTGTGGGTTCGAGACCAGTCCAGGCAATTTGGCGAGAACACATCTCTACAATAAATCAAAAATTAGTTGGGTGTGGTAGCACGTGCCTGTAGTTCCAGCTACTTGGAAGGCTGAGGCAGAAGGACCGCCAGAGCCCAGTGGGTCGAGGCTGCAATGGCCAGGAGCGGCCACTGCACTCCAGCCTGGGCAATGGAGTGAGACTCTGACTCAAACCCTCCACCCCAAAAAAACAAAAAACATGTTCACTATTTAGAGAAAAGCCTGGATTTCTATAAACACCATGATAGATGTAAGCCCCAGGTGGATTAAAGAACTAACTATGAAAGTTAAAATCCTAAAGCTAATAGAAGAAAATGTTGGAGAATATTTTTCTGAATTGGTGTGCAGAAACATCTATAAGATCTTCCCCCAAAATAAACCTTGTAGTAAAAAGTTGGTGCGCATTACTACATCAAAATTAAGTATTTCTATGTATCAAAGTACTTTATAATCAAAGTGAACAGATTGGTAGAAAATATTGACTGTCAAAGTCAAAAAAGATTTCTATACAGAATATACATGGAACTTTTGCAAATAAGTAAATCTGGAACCCAATCAAAAAACAAGCAAAAGATATTAACAGATAATTCACAGAAAGGAAACCTGAATGGCTAACACATTTTTGAAGGTTTGTCAAGTCTTGCTGATAATCAGATAAAAATTCAAACAATAAGAAATAACTACTTTTTACTCATTAGATAGGCAAAAAGGAGAGCTTGGGGATGATACCAAATGATAGCAGGATGTGGGTAAATGGGAACACTCAGGCCCTGTAGGTGGAGCAGCCATTTTGTGGAACAGGGGGAATGTCTAAGAAGAATCATTGACAGAGTAATAGGAAGTTAGAGGCAATTTAGGTGTCCATTGCTAGAAGAACAGATACATAAAAATAAGGTGAAAAGCATACTCTGGAATACTTTGCAACATCCACAGGCAATAAACCAAAAGAACACAGAGTAGCATGAAATAGAGTATTAAAATTCATGCTGGATTAAGCAGGACAAAAGTATGAGATTTATGACATAATACTACTTATAATTATTTAAAATGTTCACGTACATAAAATATGTGACTGTGGGCATGGGTGGGAACGGAGAGTTGAGGAATGGGAGTGGGAATCTGAAGAAAATAGATAAAGCAAACCAAAAAAGGGGAAGGAGGCTTTACATGGAGAGATGATGGCGTGCTGTACATGGTGGAATGTGACTCTCCCCTGAGGTCTGGGACTGGGAATGGCGGGAGGAGGTGAGGTGGAATAAAAACAGTCCTGGGATACAGGCTTCTCTGTGGTTTACAAGACCTGCTAGACTCTTGTCTGTAAAGAAAAATCGTTTGCAATAATTAAGCTATTGCTTTGATTTTTTTCTTTTCTGAACTTGTTACTCTCAGAATCATTGGCATACTCAATCGGGGAACTCCATGGTCAGTTCTGGAAAGGAACTTTAGTTCTTACCAGCAGGTGTCACTGCTCCTTATACCTTGCCAGATACACTAAAACCAAAAGAGACCAACCAATGTTCTGATAAAACAAAGATAGACTTTGGCAAAAAATATAAGTGAGTTGAAAACACACAATAGAAAAACTCTCAGAGTTCGCCACTTGTTTAATAAACTGTTGGCATTATGGAATGTCAGTAAAAAGAAAAAGTTTTGACTGAATGAGTCAACAATGACTCTTAAACAGGTTTGGACTTGTAAATCTAACTATCTGAAATTGAAATGAGAAACTCAATAAGTATCAAAAGTGGCATCCAAAGCCATTTAATAATATTTGAGATTAAAGCAACCAAATTCAAAACAAAAAACTACACATCATAAAATCAAAATATAAAACAAATGTATTCAAATTTCAGAACATATAAGATATCAGTAAAATAATTCCCATTAAATTAAATTCCCAGAAAAAGCATAGAGAAAAGTTGCACAGTAAAATAACTGAAATTTCAATTAATTCAGCAAGCTTTTTTTTTTTTTTTCTTTTTGAGTTGAAGTCTCACCCTGTCACCCAGACTAGAGTGCACCGCAGTCTCGACCTGCTGGGCTGCGGCAATCCTTCCACCTCAGTCTTTCAAGTAGCTGGAACTACAGGCATGTGCTACCACGCCCGGCTGATTTTTTGATTTATTGTAGAGATGAGGTCTCGCCAAGTTGCCCAGGCAGGTCTTGAACCCGTGGGCTCAGGCAATCTACTCATCTCGGCCTCCCAAAGCGCAGGATTACAGACTGAGCCACCAAGCCCAGCCCAGCAAGCTTTTTTGTAGGGCATCACTTCTGGCTTCGCTCAGAAGATAGCAGACAGCTTTATTCATTTGGATAAAGTCGAGGGGAAATTTTAAATATTGCCTGAGAAAGTTAAGGTAAAGGATAATGAAATTTTTAAAATAACAAGTTTACTATTAAAATTAAACTAATTTTAATACATTTTAAAATAGCAGTATTCTTAACTGAAATAGAGTAAAATTATAAGTAAGAAACAAGATCTATAATAAACAGCTAACGTAAAGGCAGTTAACTGAGGAAATGAATAGTTGAATTAATAGATTGGTTTGATTTTTTCTAAAAAACAATTTATATCAAGCTGTAATAAGGCAAAAACTATCTGTCAGTGTATTTTAAAACCATGGTTTAAAGGGATTAGCAGCTAAGTTAATTTCATTTAAAAGCAATATTGAAGTGCAAGTTTGGCCAATGGTGTGATAGTAAATGTTTACAACAGGCTGGGGAGGAGGGAGAAGGTAAGCCTGACTTACAGCATTTGCTAATATCCATGGTGTAAATACGTTTACCATGGGTGATTTCTTTTTTTTTTTTTGAGTTGGAGTCTCACTCTGTCACCCAGACTGGAGTGCAGTGGCCGCTCCCGGCCACCGCAGCCTTGACCCGCTGGGCTCCAGCAATCCTTCCGCCTCAGCCTTCCAAGTAGCTGGAATTACAGACATGCGCTACCATGCCTGGCTGATTTTTGATTTATTGTAGAGATGAGGTCTTGCCAAGTTGCCCAGGCAGGTCTCGAACCCGCAGGCTCAGGCAATCCACTCACCTCAGCCTCCCAAAGTGCGGGATTATAGGCTGAGCCACCGATCCCGGCACGACTGTTGCTTGTAAGTACTGATGAGCCAGCTCTAAAGTATGTTAGCCATCTCAGGAAGTACAATTCAAAAGTTACATTATTTTCTCACTTGTTTTGCTCACCAAGAGTCCTTGAATCTGAAGTAGAAAATTCAGCAGGGGCTACTTCATCAATATATCTATTCTGTAAAAAAACTAGATTTACTTTAGGACTTACAAAGGTTTAGTTGAGAATGACAATATTTTTCTATTAATTTAAACACGTTTGTATGTTTGGATAGCTTCCAGTCTTCACCAAGAACCTAGTTAAAATATTTCTTTTTTTTTTGGAGTTGGAGTCTCACTCTGTCGCCCAGACTGGAGTGCAGTGGCCGCTCCCGGCCGCCGCAGCCTCGACCTCCTGGGCTCCGGCGATCCTTCCGCCTCAGCCTTCCGAGTAGCCGGAATTACAGGC
>NW_007260286.1:100004-100423 GCF_000164805.1 Carlito syrichta | reverse complement strand
ATCCACTCACCTCAGCCTCCCAAAGGCGCCAGATTACAGGCTGAGCCACCGAGCCCAGCTTGGATAGCATTTTCATAAGGTAAAAAATGAGCAAAACTGAGCACACAAGAATATATGTACATGTGTGATAAAATTATTAAAAAGCAAAGTTTACAGTAGTGATTACCACTAGAAAGTAGAAATGGGGATATTTCAGGAAAGGACACAGGAAACTTCAATGTTATTGGTGTGTTCAATTATTTAAGTAGATTTATAGTTTCACAGGTGTTCATCTTATTAATGTGTTTAATAGCACACATATATATTCCATACATTATTTCATATCATACTATGTCCCGACCAGCGGGACAAGTAAAACGTGGGCACGAGGAGGACTACCTGCTGCTGGTGAAAAGAGAGAGAGAGAGACCAAGAGAGAA
>NW_007260286.1:27284-99984 GCF_000164805.1 Carlito syrichta | reverse complement strand
ACAAAGGTTTAGTTGAGAATGACAATATTTTTCTATTAATTTAAACACGTTTGTATGTTTGGATAGCTTCCAGTCTTCACCAAGAACCTAGTTAAAATATTTCTTTTTTTTTTGGAGTTGGAGTCTCACTCTGTCGCCCAGACTGGAGTGCAGTGGCCGCTCCCGGCCGCCGCAGCCTCGACCTCCTGGGCTCCGGCGATCCTTCCGCCTCAGCCTTCCGAGTAGCCGGAATTACAGGCGCGCGCTACCACGCCCGGCTGATTTTTTTTATTTATTGTAGAGATGAGGTCTCGCCAAGTTGCCCAGGTGGGTCTCGAACCCGCAGGCTCAGGCAATCCACTCACCTCAGCCTCCCAAAGGCATGGGATTACAGGCTGAGCCACTGAGCCTGGCTTAGTTAAAATAGTTCATCCAGTGTAATGAATTTGTCTGTATTTTGGCATGTTATGAATTTGTCTTCTTTGGCCATTGAGACTTAAATAAGCCCCTCCTAACCTGGCCCCACATTACTCTGTATTAGGATGATCACATCCCTGGGTCAGGATCCTGATTACCAAGAGTCCTTGGTAATTTTTCAGATTGCTAGACATTATTTGAAGTTCACTCTAAATACAGGCTGCCTGTCAATACCAAGCAAGACTGTCTTCCTCTAATCCTCTGCTAAATGATTGGTCACTGGTTACTTGTTACTCCCAGAAAGGCTCATTTTCCATTTATGTGGCCCTATCGCTCGCTCCATGTGCATTTGTCTCTCAAGTCCTCTCCGTTTTGCTGGGCCGCGGTGGCAAACAGAGTTTTTACTGTCATGGGTACACTAAGTATGTTATTGGGTCTGAGTTGAAAACAGCGTCCCCCTTACTAAGAAGACCAGCATTGGTTCCACGTGCCCTTTGGCCATAGCCACCTGAGAGTTTACTCTTTAACCATTTCATGCCCTATAATTATATAGGCGCCAAGGATATGGAAACATTGCCCAGTTGACTAATGTGTATTCTCAATATTCACTTGAGTCAGTGCTTTAGATGTCAATACATTTCTGTGACATTTCTACATGGTGAGTGTGTTTACAGTAGGCCAGTCTACAGAAGCCTATTTAATCTGCAGGCAATTTCAACAGTAGCCACAATATTCCCGAACCCTGGTCCTTTTGAGCCAGAGCCTGAATATCCCCAGTGATGCCTGGCTCTCTTGGGAAGGGATGGGGGCAGTGGGGAAGCTGCAACTGGCTCCTGAGACCCAATTGTGAAACGTCAGGAGTTACATAAGCCAGTTCTTAGACCCTTAGGAGCTTGAAGCCAGCCATGGTGGGTGTGTTTACACCCTAGAACTTGGCAAATGCTACAGATCAAGGTTTTTAAAAAACTTTTTGTCAGTCAGCCAGCTTAGCAGCACATCACTGGATGGAAGCATCAGGCAGGGGACCTGGGAGTTGGAACATTGGCATTAATTTCATGATTTCTACGATGTGTCTTTAAAAATCTTTTTTTTAATCTTAAAAATAAAACCTTATGTTTGCTTCTATCCCACACATGGTCCTCATTATTTTGAATTGGGAAGATGCCCAGTGAAAAAGACCAAGAAATGGGATTAAAAGCTCCTAAGAAAAATGCAAAATATAGCCAAATCCACATACTTGATTTCATTTAACCTGGTTCATGAACCTCTGTTTTGTAAAAGTTGCTTCCCAGATAAGTTCTGTTTTCAGAATATATGTTTTAGGTCGAAATGTCCCAAAGACAAATTATCATATTTTATTTTGACAACAATTTTGACAAAAATGAGTATCTATCTAAAGTGGACTATTTAAAGAAAATGGATATGGGTATTTTAAAATTCTCCTCTCCCCACAAGAGTCTACAAAATAAAAATAAGGAGAAGAGGTTCCATCTTAGTAGAACAAGAAATAACTATAATCATACACTAAGAAGTGTCCCTGTTTTAGGGAAAAAACATGATCCAAGGATTTTATATCCATCAAAAGTGGCTTTCAAGTGCAAAGGGCTCAGACTGTTATCCACATGTAAAAATGCAAGGAATATTGTTCCTGTGACCCTTAATGAGAAATTTACTAAAAAATGAGTTTCAGGCCAGGCTTGGTGGCTCAGCCTGTAATCCCAGCATTTTGGAAGGCCGAGGCAAGTGGATTGCCTGGACCCGGGCTCGTGGGTTTGAGACTAACCTGGGCAACTTGGCGAAACCTCGTCTCTACAATAAATCCAAAAAAATTAGCCAGACGTGGTAGCACGCGCCTGCAGTTCCGACTACTTGGAAGGCTGAGGCGGAAGGATCGCCAGAGCCCAGCAGGTCAACACTGGGGTGGCCGTGAGTGTGCCACTGCACTCCAGCCTGGGTGATGGAGTGGGACGCCAACTAAAAAAAAAAAATGAATTTTAGATAAGCAGAAATGACATAAAGATTGGAGATGGGCATTAAATATATTTATTTGTGGAACAAAGACTAGATAAGGACAAAGGGGAAAAATCATACATAATGTCTAAATAACTTAAAAAGTAGGAGAATGAGGAGAGCATGTGCCAGTTTTTAAAATACTATCATTAGTGTTCCTGGTAGTTGATAGTATTGGTACTACTACTACTCAGAGGCTATTGTGTATATATTGTGATATTTAAAAGAGTAATTATGGGATATCATAATTCAATCACCCCTATACCTAAAGAACTAAGATTCATGGACAAGGAGATACATTTGTAGCATAGAAGTTCAGTGAAAACTCTATAGCCCTGAATTGCTGATATATATCCCAGCCACCGCAGCCTCGACCTGCTGGGCTCCAGCGATCCTTCTGCCTCAGCCTTCCAGGTAGCTGCAACTATAGGCGCGCACTACCACGCCTGGCTAGTTTGGTTTTTTTTTTTTATTGTAGAGACGAGGTCTCACCAAGTTGCCCAGGTGGGTCTCGAACCGTGGGCTCAGGCAATCCACTCGCCTCGGCCTCCCAAAATACTGGGATTACAGGCTGAGCCACCGAGCCCAGCCGATAATATATTTTATCTCACACACACACAATTATATCCCAGCTCTGTTTCACTGAAAAGACTTAGAAACACTGACCAACACTGTAGCACTGCCAGGATTATAATCTTGAAGAACCATATTCCAATAAAAGGAACCAGTGCTTCTGAAAGAAATGTTTGATTCTAGGTCTAGGGCATATAGCTGAAAAAAAAAATCTTTGGGAAAAGAAAGTATTATGATAGTATGTTAGTTATTTTCCTAGGGTTTTTTTGAATTTATAATTTTTTTAAATTTGTCATTTTTTTGAATTTCTAATTTATTTTTCCTTATTCTAAATATTAATATATATTTGATATCAAGCCTAATTTTGTATTCTTTTTCTTATAGAGGCTTTCCCCTACCCCACCTTGCCCCACAGATTGTATAAGCTTCAAGCCCAATAAAACCTGGATTCCCACCCCCCTATATACCACATATGCATAATGAGAGCCCCTAAAGAAAAGAACGGAACAAATGAGGAAATAAGGTAATAAGAGAAAAAATATTTGAAGAGGTGATAGAAAAAAACTTTCCTCAAAGTTGAATCTTCATCCTATGTTCCTAGGAAAAATTGGTACATTCCAATCTCTATGAGAATATACTTAGTTATTGAACTTTTAAGTTATTGACCTATTGAGGACAAAAAAATCTACAGTTTTCCATAGCAATATTCCATAGGAAAAGACAGATGAATAACTGACAACATTTTGAAAGTCACTCCCAAGAAGTTTGTATTCAGCTAATTTGTTCAAGTATAAAAGCAACAGAAAAGTGTCTCAAAAACGTGAGAATCAGGAACCATAGCAACCCTAACGCTTCTTGAAAAACCATATGACAAAAGTCAGCCAACTTTTATTCAAAACAAAAGCTCTAGTATGGAGAAGTTGGTGAAAAGATTTTTGATACACCAAATCCAATTAGAGGCAACACTAAAACCTAGTAACTCAGAGTATATGAATACAGAGCAGAATGTAAGTACTTTAAACCTCGATGTTGTAAATTTGACTATTAAAAAGTTAGGAAATAATATATCCCACAAATCTGTCTTAAGCACTGATTCTGTGCCAAGCACTGAGCTATGTGCTCAGAATACTGTAATGGGCATGAAAGAGATTCAGTTTCTGCTTTCAGATGGCTTATAATCTGTAACTAACAAACTGTAACATTATAGTACTGGTGTTGATACCTTTTTTTTTTTTTTTTTTTTTCCTGTCTAGTTCCCAGTCCTTCCCTTCTTCTAGCAATAGAACTCTTTCCAATTGGTCATCTTGGCCATCGTATAGAGAGGAATGTTCAGAGCAAGAAAGCCTTAATGATGTGATTTAATCAAAAGCTATACCGCTAAACTTCCCAGTTATGAAACCAATAATAACTTTTCTGTTTATGTTTGTTGGAATTGGATTTCATTACTTGCAAGTGAAAGTTCATCAAATTCTAGTATAAGTGTTATAATAGGAGAACTTCAGGATAATATGGGAGCACGCAGCAGTAGCACATATATAAATTATCTTACAATTTCCATATACATTTGTGATATCTTTCAATGTTCATTATATTTTAAACATTTATGCTCAAACTCCAATTGGTTTTATTTTAATGTTATGCCAACAAAAAGATGGCAGATGTTAGGGAAGTGTGGTAAGAGGAAGTCTGAGAACGCTAATAGTCTCATGACAGGGAGTCCAAGGTGAACTCTATTTAAACCAATAAGGAAAGAGAGACAAACAGTGGAAACATTGGCAAAGGACCTGACTGGGCACTTCACAAAAGAGAATGAACACAAAGGGCCAATAAACATATGATAAGGTGCTCGATTTCATTAGTCATCAGAAAAGTGCTACTAAATCACACCCTTGTTAGTGAAGATGTCTAGCCTCAGAGACCTCTAACCCTGCTGGTAAAGTTACAAACTGACCCAGCGCTTTGGAAAACTGGCAGTATCAACTGATCCTGAACATACGATGCATACTCTATTACCCAGCAATTCTGCTTCTAGGTATAAACTGGAAAGAATTGTGTACATTTATTAACCAAAAGACACCAAATGTTCACAGCAGCACTATTCATAACAGCCCAAAACTAGAAATGCTGAAATGCCCATTTACAGAATGAATTAATCATTATTCATATTGCAAGAAATTATACAGTAATGACTAGGAATGATAAACAATTATGCAATAATAGGAGGAATCTCAGAAATATAATGTTGAGTGGCAGAAGCTAGGCTAAGGATATACCACATGTGATTCTACTTAGACAAATTATAAAAGCAGACAAACTAACCTATGCTGTTAGAAGTCAGGCTAGTGGTTAGCCTTGAGCAGGGGCAGTGACTGGAGGAAGCCAGGATGTGGCTTGTGGACACTGGACACTGCTTCTTTATCTAGGTGCTGGGTACGTGGTATGCTCAGTTTGTGAAAATTTGTCAAGGCGTATACTTATTACATGTGCAGTTTTCTATATGTAGACTATACTCTGATAAAAGTTTTAAAACATGAACACATGACTCCCAGTTCAATGTTTTCCAAAATATTTTTGAATCGCAAAAGAATTTATTAGAACTTCTAGTGGTGAAAAAACATTTACTTGAAATTTGGTATAAATATTTTAAATGTCATCTCATTTCCTTGTAGTCAGTTAATTTTCAAGTATATTTTAATACTTTTTATTTAAAATGCCACGTAGCAAACAATTCCATTTCTTATAAAGTTGTTTTTCTCCTCTCTCCTTCATTCCAGCCCTCCTCCATTTTTGCAAATACCTAGGGAGATGACTGGACGATGTTCTCCAAATGTTAACTATGGCTGAATCAGGAGGTGGGATGTGGGGTGCACTGTAACATTTCTTCTCTGGACTTTGCTATCTAGTTTGAACTTTTTATGATGAGCGTGTATATATATTCATCATTTCTATACAACATTAAAACAATGTTTAAAAAGCAAAGGCTTATCTTGTATTTCATGCTTGCATTCAGCCATAACCATCAAAAAGGAGGTCTCATGGGAACATATTCTACACAAAATCTGATTACAGTTACTTAGCTCTATCCAGCCAGTTGGAGCTGTCTCTCATCTCCCACCTTGAGGGGTGCATTCATCTCAAGGTAGTTTTCTGTTCACACTCCGTGGAAACATACAGAATGATCTCATAAGGGAGAGACTGCTCAGAAACTTTCAAAGGTTTTATGTTTGCTTTTTAATTCCATAGTGTGGTCAAGAACATTCACATGGCAATGATATTGTAATTGGTTTCAATAAAAAGCAGAATGAGGCACCTTAAAATCCCCTTATCAATCCTTTCTTATCATTTTCTAGAGTCTGATATTTCTTGTTCGAGACTGGAGTTTCCCATATGAATTTTCATATGGAGCTGATGGTGGCGCCAAATTCTTGGAAAAACGCCTCAAGGTTTGTTAGATATTTAGTTGCATGAAATTTTACCAACAATACCCTAGAATTATTTTTGTTGGATGATTTGCTGAATAAATACTCAGTAGCCGCAATCTCATTTGACCCTTATAGTATCTCTCAATTAACAAACTAAGATTGATATTTAATAAACTACTTTCAGAGTTGCAATTTTAGATGTGATTAATATTTATGATAGAGGTAAGGAATTCTTTGTAGAAATATATCTAAAACAGTGATTGATTCCTAAAGATAAAACTTTTATGTTGGAGAATTAAATCACTTCAAGAGTGACAGTACAAATACCAAGATTATTGTTTTTCTAGAGGTTTAAAAGCCAATTTAGGAGCTGGCTCAGTGGCTCATTGCTGTAGTCCCAGCTACTTGGGAGGCTGAGGTGAGAGGATCACTTGAGCCCAGGCGGTTGAGGCTGCAGTGGGGTATGTTCATGTCCCTGCACTCTAGCCCGGGTGACAGACTGAGACTCCATCTCAAAAAATAAAATAAAAAGTCAATTTTAACAGTAATATCTAGTTTTGAAACCCTGAAGTCAGTCTCAGAACATTTTGCTAAGGGTTCACAGGAAGTAAAATTAGAAACCCTCCCACTTTCTACATGACAGTTCTATGTTATATGGATTGTTGATACTGATACATACAGATATCACCAAATTCACCCAAGACTTTCTTCTGGTTTTCGTAGCAGCCTGTCGTGTCATTTTTATCACTGTGGGACCAAACATACATAGCAAATACAAGATGCCACAGAATTCTTTTGTTGAATTTATGATGAAAGTAGTTTAAACTTCAGAACGATTTACTGCAGGTCTCAGGGAACCAGCATGAAGAACTACAGAATGTTCGAAAACATATCCATTCCTGTTTCACCAACATTTCCTGTTTTCTGCTACCTCATCCTGGCTTAAAAGTAGCTACCAATCCAAACTTTGATGGAAAACTGAAAGGTTTGTCTGTCTTTTAATGAATATGTTTGCATCAGTCTGTTTATAACAATGTCATTTTATCTACTGGGCTTATGGCTGATGGTTTAGTGGATGTATGTTTAGGCTGCTGGTTAAAAATTCTCAGAATTAGGAATACTGGCAGGTACCAGAGCTCCTCCTTGGTAACTGTGGGATTCTTTGTGGGCTGAATTTGTACACTGTCTCCGAAAATAGACTAATCCTGTGTTCCCCTGGGAGGCAGTAATGCTCACCCCTTCACCCCGTGCATTAACAAATGCTCCTTAGTGTCTGTACACTTAAATTTCTGTTTTCATACACTAAAAGGGAAAAATAGGTGTCTGAAGTGTTGGAATGTTGGATTAAATTGTGTAGTTAGAGGTTGAAAGAAATGTTGCATATACTGAATTTGGACTCTTTAAAACTGCTTCTGGCCAAGCAGTGGTTCATGCCTATAATCCCAGCACTTTGGGAGGCCGAGGCAGGAGTATTGCTTGAGCCCAGAGCAGCATAGCGAGACTTTGTCTCTACACAAACCAAAGAAAATTAGCTGGGCATGGTGGCATGTACCTGTCATCTCAGCTCCTCGGGAGTCTAGGGCAGAGGGATTGCCTGAGCCCAGGAGGTTGAGGCTGCTGTGAGCCATGATCATGTCACTGTACTCCAGGCAGGACAACAGAGTGAGACCTCAACTCAAAACAAAACCCTGCTACTAAAGAATTCATAAGAATTACAAATTTTAAAAACGTAAACACTAAAAATGAAATCCTATTTGAGTGAATACCAGTTTCTTAAAAAAATAAAATAAAAGCTCTAGAGTGTTATAAGATGTAGTTCTCTCTTTAAAAAAGGCTTGACTGTTACACGATTGCAAACAGCTCAACCTGCTAAAAAAAACAAAGGAGGGGAGAGTAGAGGTGGGAGTCTGGGGAAACAGAAGTTAATCTTTTCTAATAGGTGTCATCTGGTCTTTAGACATAGGCTTTCTAGATGTGCTTTCTCAATGTACTAGCCAAGCTAGTACAAATACATTTCTGGCTTTTTTACTTGTAAGCCTGGTATTGCGTAGACCACTGAGTTCAGACTTTTTAAAAAATTTACTGTGGCCTTTCTGTGCTGTGCCAGGAGTCAGACAGTGACATTATAAGTTTTCAGCACAGTTGTTGTCAGAGGGATTTAAAATTACTTTTAAAAAGGACAACAAAGGCCGTTATCCACTGCCAGGAACAAAATAAAAATAACAACAAGGGCAGCATATCTTGTATGCAGTTTTATGCAACTGGCGGACATGAAAAGAAAAAGTATTATTTTTTTCCCTGTACCCATGACATTTACTCTCAGATACCTTTTATTTAACTTTGGCTATTAGTATCATAAATAGAATCCCAGATTTCTCCATCATCAGCATTGCTTTTATACACGCTTCATCTTACCTTTATACAACACAGCAAGCAGATAGCAGTGAGCACATATCAATGCATGGATGCTAGGATCCTACAATTTCACTGTCACACTTATGAATTCCAATCCATGAATCGACACACAGATCTCTTGAAATTGTGCAATTAATTACCCAATGACTTTGATGTGTTCTGGATAAATTACATAAAGAGAGGACTTCCACAAAGCCTCTTTCTCCTCTGGAGTTAGGCCTTCAACCACAGTCCTTTATTGGAACTAAAAAGTACTCTGGCTTGCTCCACTGCTAGAGTATACTCTAGCAGTATACAGCCATGGGTCTTTTTTAAAAAAACTTTATTTTATTATAAAGGGGGAAATACAAGTCAGGAAAACCACAGTTCTTAAATTAACTGATACATTTTGCAATGAAAGAGTTCAGGGAGAGAGTTTAAGGCAAATCACACAAATACAAAATCTCACTTTTTAACAGATTTCTTCTCAGCAAGTTTTATTCACATATCTACACATATGTTGACCTACACAATAGGTTTACAACTACCTATAAGTTATGAGTTTATCAAAGTGGCTAGCCACAGAGAAAGAGAAGTGAAAGGCAGCTTTGGTCTCCATAAAAGTTCTGTTCTAATAAGGCTTTTTATACCACATGGAACTGCTGCTTAATCCCTCTTGTGTGCAGAGATGTTCTACTTTGCCTCAGTGTTTTCTTTGGCAGTTTTGAAAATCTGCTGTCCACGTTATTTTTCCCTCCCACTTTGAATCTTATGATGCCTATCGAGGTGAGATGTCTATCAGGAATATCTCGTCAGCTGTCCATGTTCCCCCAAGGGCTGGCAACCAAGTGGTTGCCTCTGGGGAAGAAATGTTACTAGACAAACAATTGTTCAGAAATTGTTCCCTGATAACAGTTTCAGTTTCTCACATACTCTTTCACACAGAGAAATAATCTTCTAGCTCATTATCAATTGTAAAAATTGTTCAGGGTCCTCCACAGTATGGCAATTATCATCTTATCTGTTTCTGGTGTTATTAAAAACTTATAAGACTATGATTCAATGTAATTTCTGTTAACTTAAGAACTTCTCATATAGGAAGCCAAGAGCATCAAAAGCGCCGAATAACCTTCCTCTGTGTTACATTCAGCCAGCTCTCGCTGGATGCCGACTGAACACTGCCTGGCATAGCAAATGCAATCTTTCCATTAGCAGGGAGTTCTCCTTTGGTTTGTTTTTGTTTTTTGGGAGGTTGCTCCACACTGTAGCACCACGTGTAGAATGGCAGGTGGTGACCACATCATAGGCTAATGGCTGCAGTTAGAGGCATAGCCAGACATGCAGAGGCATAGCCAAATGCTACTGCAAGGAGATTATTTTTTTAAATGTACTTCTAATGACTTGTCAGAGTCAGGAAATCCTGAGAAAATATCTTTTAAAATGTATACAGCAGTACTACAGTGGTGTATCTACCTTGTGGGGTTCTTTTTTTAAATAGATGTGTGGGGTACCAGTAAGGATTGCTACACAAGCAGGTTGCATGCAGGTGAAGTGTCATCTTCCAGCTGATCCTCACTTCCCCTGGTTTAGGACCAGGTGCCTTTTGTGATACTACACGTGCCCTTCCTCCCTCCCTCCCCTGGCCGTGTCCATCGACTGCTGATCCCTCCCTTGTGCTAATGTGATGACTGTTAAGGTCCCACTTATGCGTGAGAACATTCAGTATTCAGCTCTCTATTTCTGTGGTAGATCACTAAGTATGATGGTCTCCAACTCCATCCAATTTGCTGTGCATTTTGTTCTTCTTTATGACTGCGTAATACTCCACATGTTTATGTACCACATTTTCTTTATTCAGTCCACTTTGGATGGGCAGTGGGGTTGGTTCCATGTTTTTGCTCTTGCGAGTAGTGCAGCTATAAACGTGTGTGCAGATGTGTTTTTGGTAGAATGAGATTTTGTTCCTCCTTGCTGGATCATATGAAAGGTCAATTTTTAGTTCTTTTAGAAATCGCCACATTGCTTTCTGTAGAGGTAGAGCTAGCCTGCACTCCCACCAGCAGTGTAGAGTTATTCCCTTTTCTCCGCACCCTCACAAGCGTCTGTTGATTTTTGATTTATTGACGAGTGCCATTCTTACTGGAGTTAGGTGGTATCTCATTGTGGTTTTGATTTGCATTTCTCTGACCATTAGTGAAGCTGAGCATTTTTTCAGGTATCTGTTTGCTGCTTGTGTATCTTCTTTTGAGAAGTGTCTATTCATGTTCCTTGTCCACTTTTTGATAGGGTTGGTTGGTTCTTTATCCCCCCTCAGCTTGTTTGAGTTCCTTGTAGATTCTGGATGTTAGGCCTTTGTCAGATACATAATTAGCAAATATCCCTGTGGAGTTCTTATAGAGAATACATCATGTACTCAATTATTGTGGCAGATAACGACCATGTTGGCCAAACCCCTAAACTCCTAGTGACATTTTACTCTTGTGGCAAAAATTACTGAAGAAATGTTGAAAATATAATACGAAATTCTGAATCATCATCTATCCACACATTTATCAAATGCTTGCAGTGGGCCAGAGTTTATTAATACACCTCTGCAAATTGATCTGAACTGGTCTGCAGATTTTCTGAGTCATGTATTTACTGTGTTTAATATTATTAGCAAACACTCACCACATATGTATACTATGAATACTCTGTTCTTATTTTTTATATCCAAAACTGGAATACCTAGCACTGGTCCTAGTGAGAGCATAGATGGTTAATGACATCTTCAGAACACATTTTTAATCCAAATGTGTGGTTATACGCTGGTTACTTTAATAATTACCACACTTGCTGGTGCATTAAATACATAGGTATACCTAATTCCAGTTGTATAAGGAAATTGGAGGGCAGGAATTTAAACATGTGTTTTGAAAATGACTTTTATTTTGAGTTGAGGTCTCACTCTGTCGCCCAGGCTAGAGTGCAGTGGCACAATCACAGCTCACCACAGCTTCGACCTCCTGGGCTCAGGCCATCTTTCTGCCTCAGCCTCTCAATTAGCTGGAACTCCAGGCACACACCACCACACCTGGCTAATTTTTTTTTTTTTTTTTTGTAGAGAAAAAGTCTCGCTATGTGGCTCAGGCTGGTCTCGAACTCCTGGGCACAAGCAATCTTCCCACCTTGGCCTCCCAAAGTGCTGGGGTTACATAAGCCACTGCACCCAGCCTGAAAGTGATTTTATAAGGAGAAAACTTTATTTTATCCAGAAATTCAGTGAAAATTAATACATTCTAGATACATGTAATATTCTAGTGAGGCTGAAAGAAGCATAAAGTCATAGAGCAAAAAAGAAACCTTTTGGTATCAGGGAGTGTGGATATACTACAGGCAACAGAACACAAAATAGGATGTGGTAACAAAAACAGTATCGTATTTCAGTGAATACTGGTAACTAAAAAGCAAACCACAATAATAAATAAATTTGAATAAGTCTATATGTAGTACAAAGCAAAAGTATCGGTAAAAATTGCTACAATGCAGAGGATACATTTGAATAAACTCCTATAAATCATGGCCACGGGAATTTCAAAGTGGTACAGAACATGAAACAGGTAAGCATTTGCAGGATATCCGGCGTCATGCATGCATGCATGCCATAAAACAAGCAAGTGGCGAAAATGTAAATTCTAAGGCAAACTGGTGTTTCAGGGTACATTGGTTCCATAGCAGGGAAAATGCAAATACAGTCTTAAGATTCGACTCCTTAAGACCTGAAACATCACCAACCTCCAATGCCTGAAAACTCAGTGGCTACAAAATCCAGATTTAAACAAAAATCACAGGCAGTTACTGCATTTACTTAGAAACAAGCAAGTCACATATCTTACTTTTCATACATAGTATGTGCATTTTTTTTTCCATATATTTGAAATAATTGTTTAAGAAATTATCACTGTGTTCAAAAGACCTATTTGGAGATCTGTTTTCTGTACCACTTTGCTAAATCTGTAGTGTCAGGCTCGAACCTCCTGCTATAGCATGGGTGATGTGTAATTGATTATACCAAGCATGACAGGTATTTACGCAGACGACCTCTGATCCACTGCAGGGCCTCTCTGTGGCCTTTTCCTGCCCTGCTGTTTTATGTTGCTGAGTTCCACTACCAGAGGTAGCATTATCAGCACTGTCTTTTTTAATTCTAGAGTCCCAGTTACAGCCACAGCTTATGTAGTTCAGTAACATTCCTCGTGAGGTGGATATGCTAAACAGGGTGATTTTTGGATACATTTTCTGGAAAGAATACATTATAAGCCATAAATATTTGGTTTCTCCATATTAATGAGCCTATACACACACACACACACACACACACACACACACACACACACACGTATATAAAATCACAAACAAGACTTAAAGGCATGAAATGATTATATGAATGTCTGTAAACTACAGCATTTCATATCAAGAAAGCTAATTTATATGTGGAAAACAAGATAAATACAAAATCGTAATGGAAGTTTGGGCAAAGAAAATCATTCACTCTGAGAGTAGCAGGTTTCAGGGGTTGTTTAAATGATGGGGAAGTGAGGGATGATATTATCAATGGGAAAGAAATAGAGGAAATCAAAGCATGTTTTATTCTGTGGCATGGAGAACTGGATAGGATTTTTAAAATAATGATGGATTTGCTTTTACTTGTAGAAATAGATGATGAATTCATCAAAAACTTGAAAATATTAATTCCTTGGCTACTTAGTCCTGAGAGCCTAGATATTAAAGAGATCAATGGAAATAAAATCACCTGCCGAGGTCTGGTGGAGTACTTCAAGGTATCATTCTTATTTCTAGAGCATTTATGAGTACTTAGATTTGACACGTATTGAAATGTAGTTCCTACAAACAAAAATTATAGACTCTGTAACATGGGAGCTAAGGTATGAGGAATCTATCAAAAGGATTTAAAAAATTATGAAACACCCAAGAAAAGTTTGCTTTCTGGAACTATGTGTTGAGGAAACTAAATAAAGGCTACTTTATTTATTGTCCCCTTTTATCTTGAGGGAAACAAATTTTAAAATATAATGTATGAGTTGGAAAAGTCTTTTAAGGGAGGGGGTGTTTCCCAGGGTCCATAACCTATACTGAATTTTACCTTTCTCCTGAAGATGTTCCCCTCTTCCCCATTTCTTGTTCTCTGTACCAATGGCCAATTTGAAGTGAAATTATTTTAAGCTTGCACTTACCTATTTACCTAAGATAGCACCAAATATTTTTACCAAGCCACCTATATAGTGGAGAATTCAGTTACCAACCCAATTTGTGGACTGATGCTGCAAGGACGAAAACATGTTTTTAGAAGCCTCGTTTTATCATTTCAAATGCTATCACATACTTCCTGTGTGATCTATTCACTGTCACCACTCTCAGCAATAAATGACATTTATCTAAAACTTGAATATTTACCGTGTGTAATACTGTTGGGGAGCTTGCAATTTGGTAGGAGATTCAGGACCCTTACGCAGATCTGTTCCCTCAAACTTCTGACATCGGCAGGGTACATATTCGTGTGGGTAACTGAAATGGGGAGGTGACTCCCAGAGGGGGCGGGGTCTAAGAACGTCTTAAAGGGAGTGGCACTGAGTTGATATGTGCAAAGGGCAATTCAGGAAAAGGGAACATTAAGAAAGAATGGAGTTAAAGTATGAGAAAGAATAGTTTTTGAAACGTCAAGACCTTAGAATACAATTTTAATGGAATTAGATAAATACTGAATGAAATGGCTTAACATGAGTTTTTTCCCTTTTTTAAAGGCTTATATAAAGATCTATCAAGGTGAAGAACTACCACATCCCAAATCCATGTTACAGGTATTTATTGATCAGGATGTATGATGTTTTAAGACAGCTTGTCTTCATATCTGTGCCAGTCTGGCGATCAGAAATTTCCAAATAAAAAATTGGACAGAATGATTGATTGGAAGATCGTCAAATAACTTTACCCATTTATGTGTTCACCTAAACATTTTTCACAGAAACGTCTAGCAGCCTCACTTGTGTTGAGGTACATTTTTGTACATCAACTCAATATATAAAAACTAATACCTTATATACCAAAGGGTTTTCATTCTCTTGCACTACATTTGTTTAGACAACCGATTCATACTATGACTTAGATTCACACGTGTGACAAGAAGTAGAAAAGCATGTCCAAGTTTTAAACAAGTGGTATCCACAATTTGACAGTTTTTAAAAAGGAACCTAAACGGAAGTTAGTGTGAGCCTTATAGTACCAGCTAATCTGGAGACAAGGCAGGAGAATCGCTGAGCCCCGGAGCTGGAGGCCAGACTGGGTAACACAGCGAGAGTGCATTCTTTAATAAATGAATAAATAAGGAGAAACTCGTTTTCTTACATGTTTTTAAAAGTTAACTTATTAGTTCCTTTTTGTTATAAGTGAGGCATTGGTCTATCTTAGACATATTTATATACGGTAGTATATATAAAATGTACTCTATATTATTTTCCATGAGTTTGAGTTTACAGACTTTTTCTTCTTGGCATCTGATAAGAGGCTAAAAAGATATTTTTTGAGAGGAAAAAATCTTCCCAATGAAAATTCACTTTAGGCCAGGCACGGTGGCTCAAGCCTGTAATCCCAGCACTTTGGGAGGCTAAGGCGAGAGGATTGCATGAGCCCACGGGTTTGAGAACAGCCTGGGCAATGTAGTGAGACCTCATCTCAACAATAAATAAAAAAATTAGCGCGTGCCTATAGTTCTGGCTACTTGGAAGGCTGAAGTGGAAGGATCACCTGAGCCCAGTGGGTCCAGGCTGCTGTGGCCGGGAGCATGCCACTGCACTCCAGCCTGGGGGGAAATGTGAGACTCCAGCTCAAAAAAAAAGAAAGAAAATTCACTTTAATAGTTTATGGAAGCCGGGCTCGGTGGCTTAGCCTGTAATCCCGCACCTTTGGGAGGCTGAGGTGAGTGGATTGCCTAAGCCCACGGGTGCGAGACCCGCCCAGGCAACTTGGTTGAGACCTCATCTCTATGATAAAACAAAAATTTAGCCAGGCGTGGTAGTGCACGCCTGTAGTTCCAGCTACTTGGAAGGCTGAGGCAGAAGGATCGCTGGAGCCCAGCAGGTCGAGGCTGTGGTGGCCGGGAGTGGCCACCACACTCCAGTCTGGGCGACAGAGTGAGACTCCAACTCAAAAAAAAAAAAAAAAAAAATAGTTTATGGAGTAAAAATCAGTTCTATGCACTTGGAAACATTAATTTTAAAAATAAAATGTAATGGAAGTATTTCAACAGTTTCAAATTATTTGATGACTTTGGTTTCTTGTACATGTCTTGTACATGATGCTCTGAAATGTGACCTACCTGTGGAAGTTTGATAAATATGAACTCCATTTTACATCATGTTTTGTACTTTGTCCAAAGGCCACAGCAGAAGCTAACAATTTAGCCGCCGTAGCAACTGCCAAGGACACATACAACAAAAAAATGGAAGAGGTAAGAATTAAGTAACATTTTTAATTTGATGTTTATTTCTTCATTGAGTTCATTCTTTTCTTCTTCCAATCACTGTATACACATGTGAAGAGGTGGTAGCTTTGACTTTTTTCCTCAGTCTATGTATATCACGTCCATTTTTATATTCCTAAAATATTTCTTAAAAAGAAAGAACACTGTGTATGCACGATTTTAAAGGCATTTTAAATGAGTTGTTTCTCTATATAATATCTCCCTAGATGTTTTGGTAGACAGATCTTTCCACTACTCATAAGATTCAGTGGCTAAAATCACATGTGCTACCCTCTCCACTGTACCTCCCTGCAATTCTGCAGTGTCAGTATCTCTCTTAGAGATAAAAATCTAGGGAAAAAAAACAAATCTCTAGGGTCAATATTTCTATTTACTATATTTCCTCATTTTAACATTCTGAATTAGAATGAATCTGATAGTTATTGTGTATGTCTACTTATGTGATAGGTTTTCTTTTCCCCTGAAAACATAATAAGATTAAAATCGCATCCAAAATTGATAGTCTTAGAATAAAGGGAAATATAGTATATGGAATGATGCTTATGACATAAGGTCCATCAGACTTAACTATAATTCTCAATGTAGTTAAATCTCAAATATAGGCATACCTCATCTTATTGAGCTTCAGTTTATTGCACTTTGAACAAATTCAAGGAGCAAGCTTTTAATGCTTTTTTTCCACTTTGGGTCTCTGTCACTATATTTCAAACTTTTTAAATTTTTATTAAATCTGTTATGATGATCTGTCACAAGTATTCTTGGATGTTACTATTAGAATTGTTTTGAGGTCACAAACTGTACCCATAAAAGATGGCGAACTAGCCAGGCTTGGTGGCTCAGCCTGTAATCCTGCGCTCTAGGAGGCTGAGGTGAGTGGAATTGCCTGAGCCCGCGGGTTCGAGACCCCCCTGGGCAACTTGGCGAGACCTCATCTCTACAATAAAACAAAAAATTAGCCGGGTGTGGTAGCACACGCCTGTAGTTCCAGCTACTTGAAAGGCTGAAGCGGAGGGTTGCTGAATCCCAGCAGGTCGAGGCTGCAGTAGCTGGGAGCGTGCCACTGCACTCCAGTCTGGGTGACAGAGTGAGACTCCAACTCAAAAAAAAAAAATGATGGTGAACTTAACCTATAAATGTGTGTTCTGCCCAGACATTCTATTCCCCAGTTTCTCTTCCTCATTCCCTGAGACACAGTATTTAAATCGGGTCAATTAATAACCCTACAATGGCCTCTAAATATTCAGGTGAAAAGAAGAGTCATGCATCTTTCACTTTAAATCAAAAGTTAAAAATATTTAAGCTTAGTGAAGAAAACATGTTGAAAACCAAGATTAGCCAAAAGCAGGGCCTCTTGCACAAGTAAGCCAACTTGCAACTGCAAAGGGAAAGTTCTTGAAGAAAATTAAAAGTACTCCTCCAGGGAACACACGAATGACAAGAAAGTGGAACAGCCTCACAGCTGATATGGAGAAAGTTGGAGTGGTCTGGATAAAAGATCAGACCAGCCACAATATTTTCTTAAGTCAAAGCCTCATTCAGAACAAGGCCCTAACTCTCTTCCATTCTATGAAGGCCGAGAGGTGAGGACGGTGCAGAAGAAAAGCTGGAAGCTAGCAGAGGTTAGTTCCTGAGATTTAAAAAAGAAACCATCTCCATAACATAACAAAGTGAGCAGTAAGTACTTAGGCAGAAGCTGCAGCAAAGTCTCCAGAAGGTCTACCGGAGAACATTGATGAAGATGGCTGCACCAAACAGATTCTCAGTGTGGATTAAACAGCCTTATACATGTCACCCATGACTTTCCTAGTTAGAGGGACGTCAATGCCTGGCTTCAAAGGATAGACTTGACCCTCTTGTTAGGGACTAATACAGCTGATGACTTTAAGTTGAAGCCAATCCTCATTGACCATTCCCAAAATCCTAGGACTCTTACGAATGATGCTAAATCTACTCTGCCTGTGCTCTATAAGTGGAAGAACAAAGCCCAGATGACAGCATACCTGTTTACACCATGTTTTACTGAATATTTAAGCCCACTGTTGAGGGAAAAATAAATTCTATTCAAAATATTACTGTTCACTGGCAATGGAGCTAGTTACCCAAGAGCTCTGATGGCAGTGTATAAGGAAATTTCATTATTAACAAAGCATCCAGCCTGCAGCCTATAGATCAAGAAGTAATTTTGACTTCCAAGTGTTATTACTGATGAAATACATTTTGTAAGGCTATAGCTGCCAAAGATGTGACCTGCCTGTGGAAGTTTAATAAATATGAACTCCATTTTACATCATATTTTGTACTCTGTCCAAAGGCCACAGCAGAAGCTAACAATTGATGGTGATTCCTCTGATGGAACTAGGCAGAGTAAATAAAAAAACTTCTGGAAAGGATTCCTATTTAAGATGCCATTAAGCCGGGCTTGGTGGCTCAGCCTATAATCCCAGCACTTTGGGAGGCCGAGGTGAGTGGATTGCCTGAGTCCGCGGGTTCGAGACCCACCTGGGTAACTTGGCGAGACCTCACCTCTACAATAAATCAAAAAATTAGCTGGGCGTGGTAGTGCGCGCCTGTAGTTCCAGCTACTTGGAAGGCTGAGGCGGAAGGATCGCCGGAGCCCAGCAGGTCGAGGCTGTGGTGGCCAGGAGTGGCCATTGCACTCCAGTCTGGGTGACAGAGTGAGACTCCAACTCAAAAAGCAAAAACAATTAAGATGCCATTAAGAACATTTCTGACGTGTGGAAGGAGGTAAAAATATCAGCACGAACAGGAATTTGGAAGAAGCTGATTCCAACCTTCATGAATGACTTTGAGGTGTTCAAGGCTTCGGTAGAAGTAACCGTGGATGAGGTGGAAATAGCAAGACTGGAATTAGGAGTGGGGAACCCGAAGATGAGACTGAATTGCTGCAATCTCATGATCAAGGCTTTCAGGGATGTGGAGTTACTTCCCACGGATGAGCAGACAAAGTGGCTTCTTCAAATAGAATCTACTCCTGTTGAAGATGTGGTAAGCATGGCTGAAATAACAAAGGATTTATAATATCCTTATGTTAACATAATAGATGTATTTTCAGGGCACTTGTGATGTATAAAGATCAAATCGGGCACCTGTCTATCACCTGATATCAGCACCTGCACTTACCTGCCCCTGGGTGATGACATGGAGCAGACCACCACCCAACCACCTTAATGACCTTCCCCATCAAAGGCAAAGAATACAAGAACTCAACCAGCCAGGCTCTGTGGCTCAGCCTGTAATCCCAGCACTTTGGGAGGCCAAGGTGAGCAGATTGCCTGCAACTGCGGGTTCGAGACCAGCCTGGGCAACTTGGCGAAGCCTCGTCTCTACAGTAAAAAATAAAAAATTAGCCGGGCATGGTAGCGCATGCTTGTAGTTCTCGCTACTTGGAAGGTTGAGGCAGAAGAATCACCAGAGCCCAGCAGGTCGATGCTAGAGTGGTCATGAGTGTGCCACTGCACTCCAGCCTGGGTGACAGAGCAAGACTCAAAAATAAAAAAAAGAAAGGGACTCAGCCACGAGCAGCCAGCCACCCTTGCCTTACTAGATTCTGGTGTAGCCATGTGCTCTTTGAGCTTTGTCCCCCTCCCCTCACCTAGGGAGATAAATCTCTTTCTCTTTCTCTCCTCTCTCCCTAATTTACTTTCTAAATAAACTATATTTTCCAATCTAAAAAAAAAAAAAAGATCAAATTAGGGTAATTGAGATATCCATCATCGTATTTATCTTTTCTTTATGGCAAGAATATTTGAATTATTCTCTTCTAGCCATTTTGAAATGTACAATATTGTTTTGTTTTGTTTTTTCTTGAGTTGGAGTCTCACTCTGTCACCCAGACTGGAGTGCAGTGGAACACTCCCAGCCACCGCAGCCTCAACCTGCTGGGTCCGGTGATCCTTCCACCACAGCCTTCCAAGTAGCTGGAACTACAGGCGTGTGCTACCATGCCCAGCTAATTTTTGATTTATTGTCCAGGCTGGTCTCGAACCCGAAGGCTCAGGCAATCCACTCGCCTTGGCCTCCCAAAGTGCTGGGATTACAGGCTGAGCCACCGAGCCCAGCCGATTATTGTTAACTATAGTCCCCTGCTGAGCTGCTGAACACCAAGTCTTCTACTTAACTGTGTATTTGTACCCATTAATCAGCCTGTGTCCCACCTTCCTTCCCCCTGCTCTTTCCAGGGATTTTTAATATTAAATAAACTTAGTTGATAAAGCGGGATCAGGGTTTGAGAGGATTGACTCCAACTTTGAAAGAAGTTCTATTGTGGGTATTGGGCTATCCCACAGCATTGCATGCTGCAGAGAAACCTTTTGTGAGAGAACAGTCAGTGGATATAGCACACTCATTGTCTTATTTTAAAGAACTGCCACAGCCACCCCAACCTTCAGCACATAACCCACATCAGTCAGCAGCCTCAACGTGGAGGCAAGACCCTCCACCAACAAAAAGATAAGGACTCATTGAAGGCTCTGATCATCATTAGCAATTTTAGCAGTATTTTCAAATTATGTACTTTTTTCATACATAATGCTATTGCACACTTAATAGACTGCAGTATAATATAAACATACTTTTATATGCTCTGGGAAACAAGAATCACATGATTCACTTTATTGTGGTAGTCTTGAACCAAACACACAGCATCTCGAAGTGCCTGTAACCAAAGTGAACAGTGTGGTTAACTGAGATTTCCTTTGCAACTTTTTAAAAAATTGGAAATGTGGTTTAGAATACTTAATATACTCCTCTTTAGTCTCTGGAAGAAAATACTCAATGGACTCCAAACAAAAATCAGTGAAAACTGCCAAATAACGTATTTCATAATTTTACTTTGAGAGCTTTATAGCATCAATCAGTTTTAAATTAAATTTCACTAGTCAAAATTACTTCAGTGTAGTTAGATCTCCTAGAAGCACTTAGATAAAAGTAATTTTCTTAGATTCGGATTCATTCTGTGAATGAACTGTTTGCACTTCATGTTGTGTCATGCATGTCTTTTCATCTTGAGGGAGTTAGATTAAGTAATGCCATTATTTCCCGTCACAAAGAGAAAGAAATTAAGTGATTTATAGGCCAGATGCAGTGGCTCACACCTGTAATCCCAGTACTTTGGGAGGTGGAAGTGAGAAGGCTGCCCGAGCCTAGGGGTTCAAGACCAACCTGGACAACATGGCAAGACCTTATCTCTACAATTCATCAAAAAATTAGCCAGGCATGGTGGCACATGCCTGTAGTTCCAGCTACTTGGAAGGCTGAAGCAGAAGGATCACCTGAGCCCCGCAGGTCAAGGCTGTGGTGGCTGTGATGGCTGTGAGCATGCATGCCACAGCACTCCAGCCTGGGTGACAGTGAGACTCCAACTCAAGGGGAAAAAAACCTTTATATAAACCACTGACAAAATACCAGTCCCACTCTTAGTCATGCCTCATGGATATGGACGGAGTGTAGAAAGATGTGGAATGACAAAACATATATGCAAGCTCCTGATGATTAACAAATTCAACTAGCTAAGTGAAAAATTCTGATACAGTTGTAATTTTACTCTGCATTGCATGAACAAGTACTTCTCTGTCTGGTACAGATTTGTGGTGGCGACAAACCGTTTCTGGCCCCCAATGACTTGCAGACCAAACACCTGCAGCTTAAGGAAGAATCTGTGAAGCTGTTCCGAGGTGTGAAGAAAATGGGTGGAGAAGAATTTAGTCGGCGTTACCTGCAGCAGTTGGAGAGTGAAATAGATGAACTTTATATCCAGTATATCAAGCACAACGATAGCAAAAATATCTTCCACGCAGCTCGCACCCCAGCCACACTGTTCGTTGTCATCTTCATCACATACGTGATTGCTGGTGTGACTGGATTCATTGGTTTGGACATCATAGCTAGTCTATGCAACATGATAATGGGACTGACCCTTATCACCCTGTGCACTTGGGCATACATCCGGTACTCTGGAGAATACCGAGAGCTGGGAGCTGTAATAGATCAGGTGGCTGCGGCTCTGTGGGACCAGGTAGGAACACTTTTAATTCTCACCTAAGTTCAGCACACATCTGAATGTTATCTGTGTGCCAGGCACTGCATGAGATGTTGGACATACACAGGTGAACATGAACGTGGGCCCTAGCCATCAGGAACTTTACAATCCGTCAAGATACAAATAATCATATAGTACCATGCAATATGTGAAGTTATACACAACTATCTTCCCGTTAACATTTCAATGTTTTAAAAATAAATTGATTCAGTCGTTTTTATCTTTTCTTATTCTAAAAATGTTAAAGCTATTAAAAGTATGAAAGCTTTTATTTAGCTGACTGTGACTTGATTATCTTAGTATTACTTCATATTCACAACCCATCATTTGACTAGCATCAGCTTGTTAAGAGCATATATGAACCATTATCATAAGCCGTCATATCATTCTTTTTTTTTAGTAAACACCTGAAAGCAGTATCAGATTATCTCAGATTGTTTTTATCTGAACTAGACTTTTGCACCAGGCCACAGCATGAGCCAGTGATCAGCCTCTGATCAGCTACTTATGGGCTAACTGTCCCTCTGGTTCAAGGAGCCAAGTCCTAGGGAGTCAGGACCACCATGGTCCATTGTGCAAAAAACCAACTATGGGCAAGACAATCATAAACATGCCTCGAACAATACTCAACTATGTCATTCAGTTACCTCATGACAATTTGTGGGGATTTAGTGACGCTTAAAGTTGACAGTCTTCATACAATTTTGGGTTTAAGACTTAAACATTTATGATTTGTAGATAGCAAGCATTAGCTACAATTTGTCCAGCTTTAACAACATAGTAATACTCTTTCTAACCAAATTGTAACTCATGGATTTAATATGTACCTTTGAAGGATCTAGCTGAGATAAACAACTGGTAGCACAATGAGAAATGAATGAAATAAAAACTGGATCCTCTGAGCTACTCACTGTCTCAAATAGTCTCTCAACTCCAAAAGGCTGCAGAGGGGCTATCTGAAGTAAATCTCAAAACCTTCCTAGAATATGATGCTGTACTCTATGAGGAATGCAAAATTGAGCTCTTCAAAAGATTCTGATAAAATATGTAATCCAGATTTTAAAATCTGCAGGAGTATTTGTTTTTAAACGCTCACAAATTGATATTGTAAACAAAACTGAACATCATCATGCTATGCTATTAACGAAGCAGGATATATACTTCTCTTTTCTCTTTTTAAATTGCCTTCGCCACAGGGAAGTACAAATGAGGTAAGTTAATTTTTTTTTAATTAAGAGCTATGTATTTGTAAACACTATGACATTCTTATTTTTAAACTAACTAGCCATTAAAGGATATTAATGTAGATTAGAAAATCTTTAGTGACACTACTGCTATGTTCTTCTAACAGTTAAAATTTTTAATTGTGAATTTTTAACTGGTTTAAAAATATTTAACTTGTTCCAGACATCAGTGTAATTTGATGTGCACAAAAACATAAGAATTGATTGTCATGAAAGAGAATTTGATTTGTTTCCTGAATGGGTAGAAAATTTCAAAAATTCTTATACTCTGACATGAAACATTCTGTTTTACTATAGAAAGAAACAAGTACAGTTACGAAGGTTAAGGAAATTTTACTACTGTAAGAGTGTACTTAAATGCAGTTACAACCTTTAGAGGTTGTTTTTAATTTTAGCTTTTGAGTGACCAGTCACCCATACCGCTTTAACCAGGTTCCAGGCCAGTACACATTCTAGCTTTCTTGGCAAATCTCACACCTCACCTGTAAGTCAGTGTTTATTTCTCCTATGATACATGTACAAAGCTGTATATTTGAGGAAAGAATCTGAGCTTTTTTGAAGAAATCATCTGTTACAATAAGACAGATTATCACTCCAGAGTCATTTAGGCCATAATCTTCAAGAAGCAAAGCTGATGGTGAAAAACTAGAGAGATACTACATAATTCTTCCCTCAGTTTCTACTGTGGCATATAACTGGATTATGTCCTCTAATCAAATATCAATTCACATTTAATATTTATGAGTATGTAAGGAGTTATTACATACAGTTTAGTAAAGCAGTTCTTTAAAAAAGTAAAAATAAACTTCAACTTTGTAAATCAACTTCATAGGGGAAAAAAACTAAGCTTTTGAGAGAACTGATAGTCAACCGAATGTATTAGAATCAGAATATAAAAGAAAACAATACAGCTCGGCTCGGTGGCTCAGCCTGTAATCCTGCACTCTGGGAGGCTTAGGTGAATGGATTGCCTGAGCCCGCGGGTTCGAGACCCGCCTGGGCAACTTGGCGAGACCTCATCTTTACAATAAATCAAAAATTAGCCGGGCGTGGTAGCGCATGCCTGTAATTCCAGCTACTTGGAAGGCTGAGGCGGAAGGATCGTCAGAGCCCAGCAGGTCGAGGCTGTGGTGACCGGGAGCGGCCACTGCACTCCAGTCTGGGTGACAGAGTGAGACTCTGACTCAAAAAAAAAAAAAGAAAACAGTACTATGTTGCACCAATATGCGTTCATAGAACTGAAGATGGCATCATTCAGATTTAATGCCTTAAAAAAAATAAATAAATAAAACAGCTACACAGACTCACAAATGATACAAATTAATAGTTTCCTGGAAAAGAGATTACTATTTAAAAGATCTCAAGCTTTCATCCAGCTTTTAAGGATATGCAGAGACTTCATAAACCCCACAGCTAAATCAGAAAAGTCACTTATAGCTGAGTGTTAAGCATGTGAAATAGAGTGAAACCTTAGACACTAGCAGGGTAAGGTGAGAAACACAAAAATATCCATAAACACCTATATAAAGCACAAAAATCCCTATGATTCAGACACTGTTAAAAGGACACAAGGAACAATCAGAGGTAGCTGTAATAAGGAAAGGCCTTCTGAGGTCATGTTTCTGAACAAGGTTGTTTAAGATATGCGCTGAGTAGTGGGAACAAGGCAAGTGCATGTAAAAGTGAGGGATCCCAGTAAGGTGGGGGAGAGGTGACACGTGTGGCTAGCTGCATGAAAAATATCAGCAAAGGATGAATAAATAAAATCGGTCCCATTTTGGAAAACATACAGGAAGCCCATAAGGCAAGTGGACTATGTATAATAAAGGAGCTATTGGCTGTCAGAAGTTATGAGCTTCACAATTCATCTAAAACGAATAATGTTCCTAATTTGAGTTCTCTACACATCCTAAGGCATAGTGGTCAGGACACTCTGCTCTGAGAGGTATGCAAGGTAAAAGGAAACAGTCTGAGAATAAAACATTTTTTCCAAAGATCAGCCCACTAAAGTGATAACGCATACTTTTGAGTTTTAAGATATTATTTACATAGTACACAACAGAAAGATTTCAAATCAGCATGCTAAATTGTATATACTACCATAAACTAATTAAAATTTTTATATCGCTGTGTTTAATAAAATGTTTTATAATCTTGATTCTTATATTCTAGGCTTTATACAAGCTTTACAGTGCAGCAGCAACCCACAGACATCTGTACCATCAAGCTTTTCCTACACCAAAGTCGGAATCTACTGAACAATCAGAAAAGAAGAAAATGTAATCCAAATTTTTGAAAATACAGGTGCATGACTAATTGTCAACTAAATATTCAGTTTCATGTCTCCATGCAAACATTCAAAGTGCTTCCATCAGAACAGAGTAAAATACCAAACACCTCTGAAGACTGCAAAATGGATTAGTTTTTACTTCAGTATTTAATAAGCAGTTGTGTGTATGCATGGTTATATCATTTTGCTAACATGTACAAATTCCTGATTTTTCTCTTCAAATATGCTGTTATAATTTAAAGTATTTGTCTATTTATGATAACAGTACAAGTGTTCTGCTTGAATTTACTACATTCTACTACTGGGTTATAATTAAACCATGTAGTGATATTATTCCATGTTCGGAAATGCTCATTTAATTTCTACAGGAAAAAATTTAAGTTATTTCACATAGCCATTTGTTAAAGCACAGCATCGTAACTCAGCAGGCTGGATTTCATCTATATCATCTTATATATATATATCACAATCTCTTAGTTATTTTTAAGCACATTTAAAAGCTTTTCAGTTGCTATACCAAAACTATACTGCTTTTACATGATTTAATATAGAATATAAACCTCTTAATCAAAAATGCACAAAAAATCACTTTGTATATGTATTTGCGTTTCACTGCATTGTATATTTTTTCATTTGGTACACAAAGAATGTATTCATAGGTTTATTCTTTTAATATGTGAACTATTATTAAAGTTTACTCTGGTTCCTAAAATTAAAAACAAATGCTTACTGAATTTGAAAATGTCTGGGAGGTGATGATATGGAAGGATGAAGGTTTATGTTTTCTTTTAAATTCAAGATGAAGTATCTTTAATGTTGACACGATTACAAATTTAAGTTTCCATTTTAAGAAACATGTTAATCCCTTTAGGTACCTTCCAGTTCTTCTAGACCAGTGATTGATTCTACACTGTATCTTTAATGACCAAAATCTCTAGTGGAATTTCATTGAACAGATCTCTTACAGAAGAAACAACAGGTGTGGAAATGAAAAAAAAAAAGTTATGCCCCTTATCTAGGAGGTCCAAAACAGAATAATTCCTAAAGACTATCTTAGAAATGGTTCCATCTTAATTAAATTAAATGGCAATATAAAGTAAGGAGTAACAAGAAAGAACAATTAAGATAGAAGAGTGTGTGCAACATCATAAACTATATAAGCTTGCATTTTAGAAAAGTTTGATCACAAGTTATCTTTTCCCAATTATAAACTTCCACTGGCCATACTTTCATTTTTCAATACCCATCTCATATTGCTTTCTTTGCCTATAATCTTCTGAATAGAAAAATCAAATATTTATCATACTATGTGTAAAATTTGGACTAAAAAAAAACCACACATTTTTCCATAAAAATATATTTAATAAGTTTGTTATATAAAATCAAACACTTAGCATTTTTAACATTTCATCAATAATTCAAAATCTTTATCAATAAAACTCACTGATATCTAACTGGGAGTGCTTTGTATTTTGGAAGACTCCATAAACTAAATTTACATATTTACAACACATGTAAATATAACTGAAGAACTACTTCAACTAATGTTGAAATTCATAGAATTCTAGAGATTTATAGCTTAGAAATATCATAAATTTGCCTGCAATCAAATGTACTACACTATTATGAAAAATGTCTTAACTATTAAACCAAAAGGGGAAAAACTGTGAGGGAAATATATGGTTTTTAAGTCTCGTGACAAATGTTTAGAAGATAAAAGTAGTTACATAAAATCAATTTCATAACCAAAATTTCTTTCTTTTTTTTTAAAAGAGACACAGTCTCACTCTGTCACCCAGGCCAGAGTGCAGTGGCATGACCATAGTTGACTGCAGCCTTCCTGGGCTCAAACAGTCTTCCCATCTCAGTCTCCTGAGTAGCTGTGTCTACAGGCATGCACCTACAGGCATGTCCAGCTAATTAAAAAAATTTTTTTTTTAAAAGATGGGGTCTCACTATGTTCCCCAAGCTGTTCAAGGCCTGGGCTTAAGAGTTCCTCCCACCTTGGCCTCCCAAAGTGCTGGGATTATAAGCGTGAGTCACCTCGCCCAGCACCAAATTTCTTTTTTTTCTTTTTTGAGTTGGAGTCTCACTCTGTCACCCAGACTGGAGTGCGCTCCCAGCCACCACAGCCTCGACCTGCTGGGCTCTGGCGATCCTTCCGCCTCAGCCTTCCCAGTAGCTGGAACTACAGGCGCGTGCTACCATGCCCAGCTAATTTTTTTCTTTTTTTGATTTATTGTAGAGATGAGGTCTCGCCAAGTTGCCCAGGTGGGTCTCAAACCTGCGGGCTCAGGCAATCCACTCACCTCAGCCTCCCAGGGCGCAGGATTACAGGCTGAACCACCGAGCCTGGCTCAAATTTCTTATTGAATCCCTGGTTTGTCATTTTTGGCAGCTTAACCCAGCCTGGCAGAAGGCAGTGTTCTGTGCTGTCAGGAACTCTCCACTGTCTCATCAGAATAATGCTAAATGCAGTTAGAACCCTGGCTAAAAGTAAGGAAGTGATGTTAGCAGTTTTGAGTGCTGTACACACCTTCCCCATACAGGCTAAGGCCTTATGCTAATATGTATTCCTGAATATTTAAAGCCCCGTCACCCTTTCATACCCCAAAAAAAACAAAAAACAAAAAAAAACTTTCTCAACATGCTTTAAAAAAGATTCTTTACACTGAGGAGAGACAACCACATACATCATATATAGACACTTATCACAATAAATGTTCCAAATCTTAATTTTATATTTTGAACTACACCATGGTAATATTAAATCACCCCATTCTAGACAATTTTCCACACGATAGCAGTAAACTTTTTTTTTTTAAATACTGCATAGATTCTCTCTTTGCTTTGAAAAAAAGAAAGGTACTGCTGCTGTAAGACATTAACAAGTGATCATTTCCTATTTAATATCTGGTCATGACATTTCTTGCTACATTTTTTTCCATCAAGAATATCAAAGCAGTTTTCTAATATAGAGCATTTGAAAGTGTTTGCCATGTTGGCTCTTAAAATGATAGACTCATTTTTTGTTCACTAAAAGAAAATTTCTGATAACAAAATACATGTAAAATTTGAGTTTTATAATTTCCAAAAAGGAAGCTGCCTTTATTAACCAAAGTACTTGTTTACAATTTTTAATCTGTGAAAATATTTTAAAGCTTTTATAAAACTTAAATTTTATTTTTAAAAAATTAACTTAAAAATTTTTGCCATGTTGTTGGGCATACCACTGCTGTCTCTGCTTGCGGTTTTCCAATTCTGTGAGAAGAGCCTGTCTGTATGCTTCATACATCTTAACAATCTGTTCCAGTTCTTTCATGAAGAGCAACTTTAGCATTCCCTGGTATGTATCCAGGTCAGCCAGCTGGAAGAGTTCCCACTTCAGAATGTGGTCATATCTGTTTTAAAACACAATCATACAAATGTTCACAACACATATACAAACATTTATTTATAGCAATATTAAAGTCTATTTTTTTTAGACTTTAATATTATTTTAAACTTAAACTTTATTTTAACTAAACACCTGTACTCCCAGCTACTCAGGTGGCTGAGACAGGATTGCTGAGCCCAAGAGTCTGAGACTAGCCTGGGCAACATAGCAAGACCCTATTTCTGAAAAAAGTAAATAAGTAAAAATAACAACTGAGTTACTGTTATTTAAATATACCCTTTTTCAGGGAAAAGAGAACACTGCTAGTAAGTTTCATTTCAACTGAAGTTAAAGAATACTCATTTAATTATCAGTTACTCTAATATTAACACTAATCAACCATGAACACAAATTTCAAACTACAATGATTCTATAATTTCTAAAGAACACATTCAGTGCTATTTATAAGCTCATCCAAAGTTAATCGTCAGGAACTTAAAAAATACTTTAGACCACATTGTGCTTGCAAATAATAAAGTACAAAAAACAGGCAAAGTCATTTGTGTCATTAGTGTTGACAGATGTTTTTGAGGAATGTTATTCACAACAGTCAACAAAGAACCAAACAGGAGAAGGCATGAAGAGAAACCATCATTCATGGGGTAAATATTCCTGAGGTTGGCTACATAGTATTTAAAAAACAGGGGGGGAAAAAGCAAGAGGAAAGAATAAACTTTTCAAAATGAGAGAATAAGTAGACTGCAGACTCCATAATGTGGTGACAGACTCCCAAAAGATTATTTTATATAAATCTTGGAAGGCCTTTAGTAATCTTCCATTGTAAGTAGTTCATTGCTTAAGCAGTATTAGTAGTTGGTTGCATATGATGAAGACAGCACTCTAATTCAACTTTCTCATTTTAAAGATGAGAAAACTGAAACCTAAATAGGCTATTTCTTGCAAAAGTGTTTAATGACCAGAAGTTCAGAAAGGCAGAGAACAATGGACCAAGATGCTTCTGAATGTTAACACATCCACTCAGACTAGACAAAGAGTCTGAATTAGAGCAAGGTGTGTACCTAAATGATACTGACGTTATATCACTCAAATCTTATTATAGAACAGACAAAATAGGAAGCTTTGATTGCAAATTCTAGTAAGTTTATTTTTTGAGTCAGGTCTCACTCTGTTGCCCAGGCTAGGATAGAGTGCTGTCACATGATCATGGCTCCACAGTCTCAAACTTCCAGACTCAAGCAATCCTGCCACCTGAGTGGCTGAGACTACAGGTGTGTGACTCCACACCTAGCTAACTTTTTTTTTTTTTTTTTTTTGAGTCGGAGTCTCACTCTGTCGCCCAGACTGGAGTGCAGTGGCCGCTCCCGGCCACCACAGCCTCGACCCGCTGGGCTCCGGCGATCCTTCCGCCTCAGACTTCCGAGTAGCCGGAACTACAAGCGCGCGCTACCACGCCCGGCTGATTTTTTGATTGATTGTAGAGATGAGGTCTCGCTGCCCAGGCGGGTCTCGAACCCGCGGGCTCAGGCAGTCCCCTCATCTCAGCCTCCCAAAGGCGCAGGATTACAGGCTGAGCCACCGAGCCCGGCTGCTAACTTTTTTAAAAAAAATTTTTTGTAGAGACAAGGCCTCACTATATTGCTCAGACTGGTCTCAAACTTCTGGACTCAAGCAGTCCTCCCACCTCAGCTTCCCAAAGTGCTGGGATTATAGGTGTGAGCTACCAAGCCCAGCAGTAAGTTCATTTTTTAATTTTTTTTTTTATTTTTTGAGTTGAAGTCTTACTTTGTCACCCAACACTCACGGCAACCCCAGCGTCAACCTGTTGGGCTCCAGCGATTCTTCCGCCTCAGCCTTCCAAGTAGTCAGAACTACAGGCGCATGCTACCACACCGAGCTAATTTTTTATTAACTGTAGAGACAAGGTCTTGTCAAGTTGCCCGGGCTAGTGTCGAACCCGCAGCCTCAGGCAACCCACTCGCGTTGGCCTCCCAAAATGCTGGGGTTACAGGCTGAGTCCAGTCAGTAAGTTTATTTATTTTTATTTTTATTTTTTATTTTTTGAGTTTGAGTCTCACTCTGTCACCCAGACTGGAGTGCAATGGCCACTCCCGGCCACCACAGCCTCGACCTGCTGGGCTCCGGTGATCCTTCCACCTCAGCCTTCCAAGTAGCTGGAACTACAGGCGTGCGCTACCACACCTGGCTAATTTTTGATTTATTGTAGAGATGAGGTCTCATCAAGTTACCCAGGCGGGCCTCGAACCCACGGACTCAGGCAATCCACTCACCCCGGCCTCCCAAAGTGCTGGGATTATAGGCTGAGCCACCAAGCCTGACCAGTAAGTTTATTTTTAATGATTTATAATATTTCCTAACCAGTGGCTGTTTGATCATTCATTTACCATTTTATTCCAAAAAGAAGCATAGATCTAATGTTAAAAAAAATAAGGTTTGGGAGTTGGAAGACATACACTATATGGTTAGTGAGTCACTATATTGGCACTTTGACATTCATTTCTGTCCTACTTGGGTATGTGTACAGCAACAGCAGTAACCAGTATGCAAAGCCACAAGGTAAATCTAATTTGTTGGACTCCCAATCTTACTCATTACCCGGGAGCTGCAAACTAAGAGATCCAGATTTCTTGGTAGGAGGCTTTATGTTCTTTTTAATGGGAAACTCCAGCTACTTGTGAACATAAGATAGACAGCATAATACTCAATGAGCCTCCATGAAGAACAAGTTAAAGGTGTTTCTTAACATTTCCACCATTCATGTAACTTAAGATTTTATTTGTGTGAAACAAATTCATAATTCCCAACAGCAAAAATGTAATCTCCCAGAGTTGGTTAAGGAACAGTTTAGCAATGTTTACCAATTCAAGATGCTTGAATTTATACCCAGTGAACTATAAGAACGTAAAATTTGTCTATCATCTGTGTACTTTCTAGCAAGAAAAAAAGGAGATGAATAGCCTGCTAAACATACTTTTTTTTTTTTTTTTTTTTTGAGTTGGGGTCTCACTCCGTCACCCAGGCTGGAATGCAATGGCATACTCACTGCCACCCAAGCGTCAACCTGCTGGATTCTGGCGATCCTTCTGCCTCAGCCTTCCAAGCAGCCAGAACTACAGGCGCACACAACCGCGCCTGGCTAAATTTTTTGTGATGTATTGTAGAGACAAAGTCTCGCCAAGTTGCCCAGGCTGGTCTCAAACCCACGGGCGTAGGCAATCACTCGCCTTGGCCTCCCAAAGTGCTAGGGTTACAGGCTGAGCCACCAAGCCCGGCCAATATACTAATTTTAAAGACTTGCATTTCATTCTCTACAACTATTCAAGTTTTTTTATTAAAAAGGAAAAAAATTCCTTCAGACAATTGTTTTCCTTTTTTTAGAGGCAAAGTCTCACCATGTTGCCCAGGATTAAATGAAAGCTATTCACAGGCCCAATCTCAATACGTATCTGCACAAAGCTGCTCACTCCTCCTAGGCAACCAGGTGGTCCCCCACTCCTGGGCAAGTCCCCATAGTGATGACCCCGACGGGCACAGCCCTCCACAGCTCAGAACTGCTAAGCTCACACAAGCCTCCCCAGTAGCTGGGATTACAGGTGTACTCCTGCGACCGGCCTGTTTTCTGACTTCAGTCACAGCTTCAGTATCAAGAGTAAGATTATGAGAAGCAATATCAACTCTTATTCTTTCCTTCTTAACTCACCAAGAAAACTCACCAAGAAATCTGCTTGTCCAAGTTTAACTTTCACTCGTTCATACTCTAACGCACAGGTAGACATTCAGAAAAGTGGGTATAAACCACTCTAGCAGCCTATGCTTCCAGCATCTCTTTTGCTTTTTTCCTAGGGCAATATTCTATTCAAACACTACTTATAAAAAAGCCACATGTGCAAACAGCAATCACTATAATGCCACAAAAAAGAAAACAAAACAAAACAAAAAACCCGTCTGCACTCCTGAGGATGCTGCCCTTAGGAGCCAAAAGTGCTGCCATTCCCAGCTCTGGGTATTACAACTCAGCCTAAGTCCCCTGCTCCGTAACAGTGAGCCCACTCTTTCATGCTTTCCTCCTGTACCTAGAGCTGGGTCAGTGGTAACACTGTGGGAACACCAAGGCATTGGAATAAAAAATGCCCCTGCCACATTACTGCTGAGGATTGGTGTTGGGTGTGTGGGGGGGAATAATAGGAAGTAAATATGATCCTAATGGTCTGTTCCTGTTAAAGACTGAATTTTATAATTTTATCCTATAGTTCAGCTCGTTTACAGTTACACCGTGCATTACAGACTTTTGTGAGCAGACTTAGAAACAAAACTTCACAAAAATTAAATAAAAATTACGACACAATCTGCTTCTAAGTTTCGGAAGTATATGCAAAATTGTGTTGGCAAATTATTACTAGAGATAGGATTTAAAAACTTCAGGAAGTTAAAAGATTCTCAATCATCTGGAAGATGAAAGAAAGACACGAGCTAATCTGGGGGCAAAAACTCCATTTTGTTGGCATAAGTAACGGATTCACTGTCATTCATAGATAACTGCTCACCCTTTGTTGATAGAACAATATTTACTGTTTCTATCCTCTCCAGAGACATAAATTAGTATCAACTAGAAAGCAACAGGTTTCCAAACTTCTTCAAGTTTTTAAGTACTAAAAAGAAGTATAGTACTTGCTCTCACTTTACATCATTTTTCAGTCTGGCCCATTCTGGAAGAGTTCCAACCTATTTGCTAGTTTTCTTAAGTTTTACAGTAAGCTAATAGAGCCACAGAGACAAAAGGGACTATAATTTTGGGAAATCTGTTTCTTTTCATAAGAAACCAGGAGTTCCATTTAAGTACTATTCTCCCCCCAAAAGGGAAAGCTTACTGTGCTATTTTTTTCACAATGAATCGAGTAGAAATAACATAAAGTAGAAAGAATAACCCTCCTTAATCTTATCAACCCCTAGAAATAATCAAGGTTAACAGTTGAACATACATTCTTCTAGACTTAAGGAAAATACAAATGTATATACATATTGCATATGATTTAGGATCAGCATATAAACACAGGCAGTCTATAGTAGTAAGTCAGGTGGTATCAAGGGAGAAAGAAGAGAGGAAATAGTAAAGCAAATGCCATCTGCTATCATTCTTTATCCCATTATTATACTACATGGATATTATGAGATAAAGAGGCATTTACAGATTAGCCCAGACACCTAATCATATGGAACTTCTATGGATAAGTGCATACCTAATTTCAAATGAACCTAAAACCAAACCTCTGAGAAGCATTGTTTATATCTTGAAGGATAATATCTATAATTAAATCTTTTACAAATTACACTGCCAATTTGACTTTTTTTAAAAAACTGATGCTTTAGGACTGCAAACCTCAAAGAACATCTTGTCTCTCTGCGTCAGGCATTAATCAACACAACAGCCATGATTACAGATGGAGAAGAATGGAGGAAATGTAAGAATGTTTACATTGGCTAAAAATTAATACACAGTTTATAGTAAGGGACCAATAATTTTCTAAGAATGTTAACCTAGCCTAAATGAGCAAAGTCATGGTCAAATAAATACAAGAACATTCCCTTTAGATAACCTACCAATTATTACTTTAGGAGCCTGAAAAAATAAGCTAATAAAAACAAATGGCTCTAAGCAGGAAAAAAATAAGTCATTAAAAAAAATCTCTAAAGTGAAGGCATACACACAACCTCCACACCCACACACACACCTTCACACACACACAAAGGGGTGATAAATATGTAATAAGGTGATAAAAAACTTAGATCAGACTTAATACCCCAGAAATTTATTTCATAATTGTCTAAAATAACAGAAAAGTGTTACTACTTCCAAAAAGAGAAAGGCTTTATATTCCTTTTATTTTAATATCAAAGGTCTATTTTACTCCAAATTCAGTATCCAAACATCTTAAACTCTCTCTAAAGCTGTACTTTAAGCTATTTTATACAGATGACTTTGGTTTCTGAAATACAAAAGGGAAATAGTAGGACTTTAAAAAACAAGTAACTGTTACCTTATATAATTGTTTTATGCATATATGTAATTATGTGTAAAATGTCTAGCAAAGGACCAGGAACTTAATAACTGCTCAGTAAATGATAATTATTAAATAAGAAAGTAGCAGTAACAAAAGTTAAGAGCATGGTTTTTGAAGTCAGAGATCAAAGTCCATAATCTACTACTTAGTAGCTGTGTGATCTTGGTATAGATAAAAAGCCAGTTTCTTCACCTACACAATGGATTTTGGGAAGAGTACATGACATAACATTTCTAAAAGTTTAGGGCTGCAAGGTACACAGGAAGCACTGAATAGTTAATAAAAACTTACTTCGAAGCACCCATTTTCTGAAATCATAGCACTTTGCAAATGCTTCTAATACTAACCCATATAGCATTGGGTATCTACTTTTGTTTTCCCTAAAAAGAGAAGCTCTTTGAGGCAAAAATTTCACAGATTCATAATTATATTCCAAGAACTGTGCCTAACAAATAGCCTCAATGAGTCTGGCACTCACAGCCATCTTTAAAGACCCACCTATGCATTTCCCTCTAGAGCATAGTTTTCCTGGCTCCACTTACAATAATAAGAAACCATTACTAGCTGGGCTCGGTGGCTCAGCTTGTAATCCTGCGCCTTTGGGAGGCTGAGGTGAGTGGATTGCCTGAGCCTGCGGGTTTGAGACCCGCCTGGGCAGCGAGACCTCATCTCTACAATAAATAAAAAAATCAGCCGGGCGTGGTAGCACGCGCCTGTAGTTCCAGCTACTTGGAAGGCTGAGGTAGAAGGATCGCCGGAGCCTAGCAGGTCGAGGCTGCGGTGGCCGGGAACAGCCACTGCACTCCAGTCTGGGCGACAGAGTGAGACTCCAACTCAAAAAAAAAAGCATTACCTCTTTTAACCCCTATGTTTCAGTAGAAGAAAAACACTTAGATCTAAGTTCAGCAATTTGCCCAAGATCATTCAGTAAGTAGGTAATGGAGCCAGAAGTCAGTTTCAAACAGTTTCCCTCTGTGCTATCATAACCACCATACCATACATCTATCTACCCTCAGTATTAACCATAATCATTTACTGAAGTCTCTCAATGTACAAGGCACTGTGACAAATACTTTATATACATTTACTTAGGAATCTTAAGAGTAGGTACTATTACTATCCCAATTAAAAGACAAAACTAAGTTAAACACTCTGCCCAAAGTTACACAGTTAAAAAGTACCTTGTGAACTCAGATCATTTCATCCCAGAACTCACAGCCACTACACTATACTATTTCCTCAACACCCTTGTGTCCTGTCTTGTTTCATCCATATTATCTAGGAATCATTTGTACTGGCTCACTCATTTACAAGTTAATCTTCCCCATGAGAATATAAGCCTCTTACTGTATCCCTAATAGCAGAGGTCTATACACAAAGAAGTAAAGATTTAATAAATGTTTGTAGAATATTTCTAATCAATTATTTTTAAAGTTTATAAGCTGTTATAGCAAAAGCCCAATATTAAAAGAAAAACATAGCATTATTTGGGTTAAGCAGCCTGGAGACTCCATTCAGCTATCTGTTCACGCCTCAAAAACGTGTGTGCTGTAAATTCACTTACTTCACAGGGGCTCGAGCATAAACCTGAAGCCAGTCAGGAATTTCTGCAGTGTGATATGGATTTGCAGGTACCAAAAGCGACTGATTCCTTTCAGTTTGCTGTGGTTGGTATGTGACAGGAGGTGGTTGATCATACCGCGGTACACTAAGAAAGAAGTGACATTCTTTATGATAAAGGCCCTAAATCTAAAAAAGAAATTATCATGAACACAATACAGAAGGTGCCAAAAAGAACATAAACACATTTTAAGAAAGTAAAAAACTGTATTAAAATTATAATACTCAATATATACCAATAACAAAGGATGAATACAAGTCACATTTGACTGCTGCAATTACAAGAGGTTCTCAAAGTGGTTGCCTCCAGCACCCAGACACTTCTGATTATGGCAAATTAGAAGTAATACATAGATAACATCTTTTAAAACGTGAATATGTTTTTTGGCTATCCTGGTATCTAAGCATCTCTCAATGTGTGTCCTGCCCAAACCGGCTTCTTTCCACTACCTAAACAATACATATTTTAAAGAGATTTCTTCTGGCTGGTATTTATTCATTTCAAGGACAGTGTCAAAGGATTAAAATTTAAATTAAAACACTGAAAATAAGTTGTAACCTTTACGCAGAGGCATAAAACCAGAATAACAAATTTCCATAACTAGTAATTGGCTATAAATTCATGTAAGAAAGGTTGGTAGTTTCTCTCACAATGAAAATAGATGTTTTTTTCCTCCTGCAGGCTGAAAAAGGAGGTTGGGATGCAGCAGGAGTAAGTACTGTGCTTGAAAAGGCCACATTAAATGCAGATAAGATTTCTACTTTTACCACCTTGAGAGAAGATATGGAAGTCAGAGTTTGTTAGAACCTATTTTAAATCATAGAGACTTTTAAAAAATAAATAAAAATGAATTAATAGTAGTTCTAACAGCCTGTGTATGCTGGGGAGAGTGAGGATGCCAAATTAGGGAGGGATATTCTATGGGAAAGAGCTAAAGAAAGCACTGAACCATTGAAGGTTAAAGATTGAATTCTGGGAGGCCAAAACGATCTATTTCAGATTGAAAGGGATCTCTGCCTTTAAAGCTAAAGATTTATGTGTACATTAGGAAAGGTCACCATTTACCAAACTGGGATTAAAATAAAGGTTAGATTACAATAAGGTCAACAATTTGAAGATCAATGTGCTTGCCGGGTGTGGTGTCTCAGACCTATAATCCCAACACTTTTTTTGGAAGGTCCAAAACTTGAGCCAGCCTGGGTAACATAGCAAGATCTTGTCTCTACAAAAAACTGAAAAATTAAAAACAAAAGATCAATGTGCAAACGACCATGAATTTTATCTTCAACCCTTCTTTCCTAAGATTCAAAGGGAACTGTTCTTTGATAGTACAACTCAGGCTTGGGGAAGAATTGAGGCTTTATAGTCAGAAAAGCCCGGGTCTTAACCTCAGCTTGAACACTTACAGGTTGTATAAATGTTAGGCAAAACTGTTTCACTTCTCTAAGCCTTAGCCTCCTTATTTATAAAAGTGGAACAATAAGCCGGGCTTGGTGGCTCAGCCTGTAATCCTGTGCCTTTGGGAGGTTGAGGTGAGTGGATTGCCTAAGCCCGAGGGTTCGAGACCTTATCTCTACAATAAAATCAAAAAATTAGCCAGGTGTGGTAGTGCACGCCTATAATTCTGGCTTCTTGGAAGGCTGAGGCGGAAGGATCACCAGAGCCCAGCAGGTCGAGGCTGCGGTGGCCGGGAGCGGCCACTGCACTCCAGTCTGGGTGACAGAGTGAGACTCCAACTCAAAAAAAAAAAAAGTAGCCAGGCTCAGTGGCTCAGTCTGTAATCCCACGCCTTTGGGAGGCTGAGGTGAGTGGATTGCCTGAGCCTGCGGGTTCGAGATCCGCCTGGGCAGCGAGACCTCATCTCTACAATAAATCAAAAAATCAGCTGGGTGTGGTAGCACATGCCTGTAATTCTGGTTACTCGGAAGGCTGAGGAGGAAGGATCGCTGGAGCCCAGCAGGTCAAGTCTGCGATGGCCAGAAGTGGCCACTGCACTCCAGTCTGGGCGACAGAGTGAGACTCCAAATCAAAAAAAAAAAAAAAAAAAAAAAAAAAGTGGAATAATAAATTCACACAAGATGGTTGTCTCAGGATTAGTTTGGTAATATAAATCAAGGGTTCTGTATGATAGTTGGCATAACAAAAACAATGAAACAGCTATTAATAATATCTATGCAAGCTTAAGGTCAGTAGGTTTTTTTGAGGGGAGGGATGTAAAAAGTTTACTTTTGAGAGACTAAAAGGGAACAGTTATGTGTCCTTAGGATTCCCAAATTTTTGGTTGACAATCTCTCTCCCAAGCATGACTCATATTTGAAGGATCACCAAGCCGGCCTAGGCTGAAATATCCAAATTATATAAAAGGCTAAGTATAATAGACTGTCAAGTTAAATCATGGTTTTCAGGACAGTGTTTAGTCTCTCCTGTTTTATTTCCACAGAGCTGCTGAGAGAAGAAAATTCATTAATTATGACAGTGCTTTATAAACTATAACCTCAACAATTCAATTTTTTTTAAAAAGGCCAAGCTCAGTGGCTCAGCCTGTAATCCCAGCACTTTGGAAAGCCGAGGTGAGTGGATTGCCTGAGCCTGTGGGTTCCACACTAGCCAGGGCAACTTGGTAAGACCTCATCTCTACAGTAAATCAAAAATTAGCTGGGTAAGGTAGCGCCTGCCTGTAGTTCTGGCTTCTTGGAAGGCTGAGGCAGAAGGATCGCCAGAGCCCAACAAGTCAATGCTGGGGTGGCCGTGAGTGTGCCACTGTACTCCATCCTGGGCAACAGAATGAGATTCCAATTCAAAAAAAAAAAATAGTTCAATAAATATTGAAACTAAATGAAATCACTGGAAAAAAACTATTTCCAAAGTCAAAATCAATACACCAAATATGTGAAATAACACAATAATGATAAGGCTTACTTCTCTAGTGATAATACTAAAATATACTTTCATAATAATGTTAATGGTTCTAAAAAACACAAATATTCATTATAACAAAAAATTTACATTATGTCAGATGATACTAAGCAACATCTATCAATATGTGATAGTATTTTATCTATTTTTTTAAAAATTGTTTGTAGAGACAGGGTCTCCTTGTATTGCCCATGCTAGTCCTGAACTCCTGGCCTCAAGCAATTCTCCTGCCTCACCTTTCCAAAGTATTGGGATTACAACCATGAGCTATCACACTTGGCACATTTTTACTCTTATGGTTCAGTTCTTGAAGCTAATGTGGTTAATCTGAAATATGTGCACCTTCATTACTAATACTAACTTTATGTGCACTTTGAAATTTAGTGTGTAATTACACTTACAGCACATCTCAACTAAGATTAATCACATTTCAAGTGCTCAACAGCCCATGTGACAAGTGGCTACAGTATTAGATAGCAAAGGGCTAAAAGTCTGGCAACAAACCAATCTGATAGGCTTAATCAAAATAGCCCTAATATTTACTGCCATATTTATTAAGCAGATCTGAATGTTTTGTACAGTCCCAATTTTCGCTTTTTTGTCTGGTAACAGTAAAAAAAGGAACATAAAATCATGTCTGAAATGGAATAAAAACAGCAAAATGTTGCAATTCCATAATATATTTTGACTTACTAGGTCTGTATTATTTATAGGAATTTAATTGTAAAGAGTCCACTGCTTTATTTATTTCAATTTCTAGACATCTGAAACAAAAACATTTTTGCATATTAAAGCAGAATCTAATCATAGTAACACTAATACTGTTTTTGAGGCTGTTTAAAGAGAAAAGTAATTTTTCCTTATTCAAGTCATTCATTACTAAATATAAGTCCAGAGAAAAATGTCACACATTTTGAAAAATAAAATCAGAAGTTTAGAATGCCTTTCTTTTGGATGAAAACATAAGTCCAAGATCTAACATCAGACAATTCCAAAACAAAAAGTTGAAAATAAAACTGATACTCTACCTAGGAGCACAAGGATGCCTATACTGAGCCTTCTTATTTGTGTGATCCACATAATAGGTTCCAAATTCTGATGACTCAACTCGCTCCCACCCAGGAGGAAGTCCTTCTCGCTCAAGAGGATGGCTCCAATGAGTTGTATTTGTGTTATGATCTATATAATATTTTCTCCCTCTCATTGTCCAGTCCACAGACCAGCCAAGAGGAAGAGGTAAGTCTTCAGAGCCATGGTTATTTAAATTTCCTAAAGATGTAGCAGCAACTCTCCCAATACCTGTAGGGAAAGAGAAAAAGAAAGAAAAGAAACAGAACAATTATTCAATGCTAAAAATAGCCAGCTAGAAAACAGAAAATCAACTATCAAATGTTCCTAGCAACTTTGAAGAGTTTTTAAAATTACAGTTGGCTGGGCACTAAGGCAAAAATGAAAACATCAAGTTTTATTTTAAAGAAAGGTAAATGAAACAGACTCTTCAAATGTTTTAATATGGATTTTTCAGGTCAGTCTGGGCTTCAAGAGTGTCAGCTCAATGGGTCGTCCAGCCAAACCCTGAGTATTGCTGGTTCAGTGGGCTGGCAAGCCTAGCCCCCAGAGTGTCTCAGCTTTGGAGTCTTGCCTTCTTTCAGCAGCTCTCCTGGTCGGCTGGCAAACCAGCCTGTGGGGTGCACAGCTCTTCGGTTCTGAGGATCTTCTGTAGTTCTTCAGGGCGCAGCTCTTCAGGGTCGAGGTTCTTGTCTCATGCCCAGAAGAATGAGGGGCACGGGCAGCCACAAAGTGAGAAAGCAGGATTTCTAGAGGGGACAGAGAAGCCCCCATAGTGGGAGGGGAACCAAAGGGGTTGCCCGTCTGGGGCCGAGAAAACCTGGTGTTTATATAGCCCTAAATCCAAGCAGATTGGCTACCACTAGCTATGAGCTGACTGGTCCACACTTAGCTGTTCTGATAGGTCAGTATTCAGGATCAACTGGCAGGAATTAGGGGCCTAATGGTGAACTGATTGGTTGCTTTTCAATCCCAGCAGTGAGTACTTAAAGCTCTAGCTTAAGGCAGGCAGAGAGCTTGTTTACCAGCACTGAGCTTGAGAGGCCTGCTGGGAGTTAGCTACGTTGTTACTAGGGGATCTGCCTATCTGCTGTCTGTCTGCCTAGGCTTTTTCTAGCTATCCCGTCTCAGTTTTAAAATTATGTTGACAATCCTAAATATGCTAAAAATAAGCTAAAGAGGATCCCTTGCCTGGATTAGAATAGTATTATGTATGTCAATTATATTGCTATGTACATGTAAACACCAACAACAAAAAGCAATTGAGAAGAAACTTCAGAATGAAAGTAAATGCTTTTTTTTTTTTTTTTTGAGTTGGAGTCTCACTCCCTCGCCCAGACTAGAGTGCAGTGGCTGCTCCTGGCCATCGCAGCCTTGACCTGCTGGGCTCCGGCGATCCTTCCGCCTCAACCTTCCGAGTAGCTGGAACTACAGGTGCATACTACCACACCCGGTTCGAAAGTAAATAATTCAAATTCAGATTCTAAAGAAGGATATGTAAGTTTATGGACAAGTATAGGTTATCAGCAGGTGGTTTAAGAAACTGTGTATTCATTTAAATACAACATTTTTTAAATGGCATATGTATAAGGTGAGTCACTGCTGCATCAACTGCAGTATCAAGGCTAAAAATAAACCAAATGCTCACTAATAGTGGATTTGATTATGCTATTACATGCACACAACAGAGTACTATACTATCTAGCTATAAAAAAAAGAATAATGACTATTTCTATTATTGCCCTAGAGTAATATTCAAAATATATTAAGTGAAAAAAGCAAGGTAAAGAGTCTAGGCAGTATACCATCACATATATCTATGTGGTCGCCTGCCTACAGGTGGCCCTGGGCCGCAGTGATCCTGCCCTGCTGGGATTCACACCCTTGTCCATGTTATCAATAGTTTATGGCAAAGAAGACTTCTGCGATTAGGATATAAAAGGTCCTATAGCTTCTGTCCAGGTCAATGGTTAAGATGGTAATTTTTACTTTATGTACATTCTACTACAATTAAAAACATTTTTTAAAAGTAAAAACCTGGAAATCTAGAATTTAATTTGCCAACAATATAAACTCACGATTAATTTCAATTGCAAAAAAACAAAACACTTTCCTAGAAATGTCCATTGAAAAGGTCTAAAAGAGCTAATCCAACCAGTAGCAATGAGTACAAGTGTGTGATCTCCAAATACTATTTCCCCACTGAAAGGGATCCTTGGAAAAATGGTTGATTCCAGGATTGAGGCAGAAAAGGAGTCTGGAGCATTCAGTCACATAAGAAAGCAAAGAGGAATCAAAAGGAACCAACCTTGGAGGGGCACTGATTTATACATCAGAATTATCATACCAATGACTGAAACACAAATCTTAAAAATCTTACAATCTACCAGTCATCTTCTAGGGCAGGAAAATGCAAGATGATCTAGAATATTTTTGCAGTATCAGACAGTAACTATAGGAAAAAAAAAATCTTAGATTATAACCCAAAATGTGAAATAAATATATGAGTCTATATTGACAGAAACCACAGAATGTGTACGTCTGGGAGAAAAAAACAAAACTTCCTCACAGAAGAACCCCACATGTTCACATATTCCCCACTCCAAGGAGTTTTAGTAACACACCTACCCACCTTGAGAATGAGTTACGGTTAAGTGACTCCCTCCTAAAAAAACAGAGTATGGAAAGGGGAAAACAGTAACAGTACAGTGGAGAAACCTAGCAAACCTTAACTGATGAAGGTTTAAGATCACCAGGAATACCATGTGGCTGTCATGTACCTCTCCTTACATATGATCTCACAAGGACACTTCACCTCTGTGGTGTTCTTTCAAAAATCAATAAACCTAGTCTAATCATGAGATAAACATCAGACAAAATTCAAATTGAGGGACAATCTACAAAATATCTGACATGTACTCTTCAAAACTGTCAAGGTCATGAAAAACAAGAATATGACTGGGAAAATAGCAGAGCTCAAAGACTAAGGAGACATGATAATTAAATGCAATGCAGTACTTTGTATTGAATCTTGGAACAGAAAATAGTATTAATGAAAAAAGTGGTAAAACTCAAATAAAGCTTGGAGTTAAAAATGAATCCATGAGTCTACAAATAAATCCTCACTGGTTACTTTTAAAGGTGGCTTGAGTACCAATTCATTATTCTGAAATAGTAAATAAAGGAAAAGAACTAGCATTTATCCCATCTCTCCTATATGGACAGCAACCAAGTAACTTACAGAGGAAAGTTCTTGATTACAGAATCCCAACTAATAAATACAGAAGAAATTACAGAATTCAAGTATCATCATTTGCAACACCTGATAAAACACAGGCATACCTTGGGGATATTTTGGGTTTGCTTCCCAGACCACTGCAGTTATAAAAGTTATCTTTATACTATACCAGCCTATTAAGTATACAATTGCATTATATCTTTAAAATATGCATATCTTAATTTAAAAACACTTTATTGCTAAAAAAAAATGAGTTAACAGCATTTTTTGCTGGTGGAGAATCTTAACCTCTATATCAAAGGCTGCTGACCAATTAGGGTAGTATTGTGAAGGCTGGGGTGACTGTGGTAATTTTTTATCATAAGACAACAATCAAGTTTGCCCCACTGACTATTTCTTTCATGAAAGATCTCCCTATAGCATATGATGCTATTTGATAACATTTTACCCATAGCAGATATTCTTTCAAAATTGAAGTCAATCATCTCAAACCCTGCCACTACTTTATCAACTAAGTTTATTTAATATTCTAAATGCTTAGTTGTCATTTCTCTTTTTTTTTTAAGGTGTTAACTTATTAACTCTACTTTTGTCATACAGTGGCAACCTCTTTAATATCTAGAAGCTAGATGTTATACAGTTAGGACTCATCTGTCCAGTGTATACACAATATATATAGTACAGCAAAGTTCAGTGAAACACACAGTACGTACAGGGCAATGGGTAAGCTGACCACACACTAGCAAAACACCTTTTGCAATTTCTTCCCTCTCGCCTCCCTCAACCCAATGAACAAGTACAGAGAGTACACTGTTCACAGAGGTAGTTTAACAACTTCATTTTCAAACACAGTTTTTCCCATCAGTTTTTAAAAGTTATTTACCAAAAGTGTTATTCAACTACTTCTATTTTAAATATATCAAGCACTTCTAAATATCCAGAAAGACTAGATATTTCATATAAGAATTTTACACTAGGTACACAGCACTGTTAAATAAAATTGCACATGTGTAACAATGGTTATAATCTGAGGTATCTTCTAAATATGACCATTTTGGGCTTTGAATCATTCTCACTTCCTTCTCTCTGTCTTCAATCCAGTGGACAAGTACATTATGTAATGCTTAGAAATGGCTGAACAAATTCATATACAAAAGTCATCTACAGAAGACAAGCTTTCCTATAAATTTCAACACAAAATGTGCTAATTTTACTAAGAACTTTGTCATACATACACTGACAACCTCTTGAACATCTAGAGACTAGATGCTGCAAAATTAGGACTCATGTCCATTATATACACTATATGCATAGCAAAACAAAATGCACAAAACATACAGAAAAATGGTGTCTGAAAATGTCCAACTAACACATTAGCACAATACCTTTTGCAATTCCCTCCCTCCCTCCTCCTCTAAACCACTGAACAAGTACAAACAGTACTACACTACTCACAGAGGTGGTTCAACAATTCCATTTCCAAAAGACATGATTTCCTATGAATTTTAACAAAAGATATTCACAAAGTGATGTTGTACTACCTCTTTGTTAACATACGTTGGGCACTTCTAAACATCTAGATAGACTAGATGTTTCAGGAAAGGAGTTAATCTGTCCACACAGCAAACTTGAATAAACTGCATATGGGTAACAATAGCTGTATTTGAAAGAGTCTTTGAAACACAAACATTCTGGCCTAGAACCCTTCCCATCTCCAACAACCAAACGGGCTATCATGCTCAAATTTTCAGCAATCTTTCCTGGGAATTTTAAAACAAAACGTGCTGGGCTCGGTGGCTCAGCCTGTAATCCCGCGCCTTTGGGAGGCTGAGGTGAATGAATTGCCTGAGCCCGTGGGTTCGAGACCCATCTGGGCAGCGAGACCTCATCTCTACAATAAATCAAAAATCAGCCGGGTATGGTAGCGCATGCCTGTAATTCCGGCTACTCGGAAGGCTGAGGCGGAAGGATCGCCGGCGCCCAGCAGGCGAGGCTGCGGTGGTCGGGAGTGGCCACTGCACTCCAGTCTGGGTGACAGAGTGAGACTCCGACTCAAAAAAAGAAATGCACACACAAAACAATGGTTATAATATGAAAATGTCTTCTAAATATGACCGGTCTGGCACAGAACCTTCTCACTCTCAGGTCTTCCGCTCTGTGTCCTCTAAGCCACTCAACAAACGTGGACACATGTCGCTCTCGGTGTCACTTTAGATTTAAAGTCATTTCCAGAAGACATTTCTCCTATGGCTTTTTCACAGCAAACGGGCATTTACACAATGTGTAATTTTCTAACTCGCCTTTACCATACGTCAACAACCTTTTCACATCTAGAAAGACTCGCTGCAGCCGACGTTTCTTCTAAAAGGTTAGGGGGAAAGCTGAGAGCAGCTTCTTCATACAGGCCTTCAATAAGTGACCGGCAAACCTCCCCAAGGGCGGCCGGCATTTTCAGGCGGCCAAACAAGGCGGGTTCTTCTAGCGTTTCTCTCTTTTCGTCGTCTAAGCTGGTAGAACGGGGCCCCGCGCCCGAGGGCCGCCAGCGGGTCCACAGTCGAGTCTGCGGCTCCGCTCACTCCCTGGGCCTGCTGGCCTCTGGCGTCGGGGGCTGGGCGAGGCGGGGGTCACGCATCGGGGACAGCCGCGGCTCGGCGGGCTCCACGGGCAGAGCGGGTGGCTGGGCTCGCGGCCCCGACCGCCTTCCGGACTCTGGCGGCCCTGCGCGGCGTCCAGCCGGCCTCAGCCTCGCCCGCCACCGCCCAAAGGCGCTGTGTCCTCGGCAGGGCTCGGTCCGGACCGCAGGCGCGGCCGCCATCTCGTTCGCAAGCCGGGGGGAAGCGAGGTCGCCGCTGTGCCAGGCCTGGGCTCGGCCGCAGCGGCAGCGAGGCTCCGGCATCCACGGGGCCCCCGGGCTCCCCGCCAGCCTGGCCGCGGGGCCCAAGGGTCCGGGAGAGCCAGCCGCAGTTTGTCACCTCGCTCTCTGTGGGAACTGTTAGCGGTCATTTCAACCACGTTCACGCAACCTTCAAGACACCACCTTGTCTGCTCATCCCTAAGAAGCAATTCCTCATCCATTACAGTTTTGTTTTGTTTTGTTGAGTGGGAGTCTCACTCCTTCGCCCAGGCTGGAGTGCAGTGGCACACACGCTCACTGCCAGCCCAGCGTCGACCCGCTGGGCTCCGGCGATCCTTCCGCCTCAGCCTTCCGAGAAGCCGAACTCCAGTCCCGCGCTACCACGCCCGGCTAATCTTTTATTTATTGTAGAGATGAGGTCTCGCCAAGTGGCCTGGGCTGGTCTCGAACCCGCAAGCTCAGGCAATCCACTGGCCTCAACCTCCCAAAGTGCTGAGATTACAGGCTGAGCCACCGAGCCCGGCCCTATTAAAGTTTTATCATAAGATTGAAGCAATTCAATCACATCTTCAGGCTCCGCTACCGACTTCAGTTCTTTTGCTATTTATTTCCACCTCATCTGTAGCTCCCTCCTCACTGGTCTTGAACCCCTCAAAGTCATCCAAGAAAAGTGGAATCAATTTATTCTAAACTCCTGTTAATGTTATTTTGACCTCTTCCCAAGAATCACAAATCTTAATGGCTCATTTAGAGTGGTAAATCCTTTCCAGAAGGTTTTCAATTTCCTTTGTCTAGATCTGTAAGAGGCAGCATAGCCTCATAAAATGTATTTCTTACACCGTAAGACTTGAAATTAATTACTCCTTGATCCATGGTATGCAGAATGAATGTTGTGTTAGCAAGTATGAAAACATGGCAATATCCAGTAAACCATGCCATAAACAGATGTGTTGTCATCCAGATTTTGTCCTTCCATTTATAGAACACAGGCAGAGTAGATTAGCATAATTCTTAAAGAGTTCTAGAATTCTGGGAATGGTCAATGAGCACTAGCTTCAACTTAAAGTCACCAGCAGCATTTGCCTCTAACAAGAGAATTAGCCTGTCCTTTGAAGTTCTGAAGCCAGGCACTGACTTCTTTTTAGCCAGTAAAGTCCCCAGATGGCATCTTCTTCCAACAGAAGGCTGTTTTATCTAAATTGAAACTCTGTTGTTTAGTGTAACCCCCCTTATCAATGACCTCAAGTAGAGCTGGACAACTTGCTGCAGCTTCCACATCAATACTTGCTGCTTCACCCTGTACTTTTATGGCTATGGAGATGGCTTCTTTCCTTAAGCTTCATGAACCAATCTCTGCTAGCTTCCAACTTTTTTCTGCACCCTCCCCACCTCTCTAAGCTTGCATGGGATGGGAGAGAGAGCCTTGCTCTGAATTAGGCTTTCCTAAGGGAATGTTATGGCTGGTTTTCTCTTCTGTCCAAACCACTAAAACTTTTTCCATGTCGTTGTCAATTAAAAAATAAAATCCTAGCCGGGCTTGGTAGCTCAGCCTGTAATCCCGCGCCTTGGGAGGCTCAGGTGAGTGGATTGCCTGAGCCCATGGGTTTGAGACCCGCCTGGGCAACTTGGCGAGACCTCATCTCTACAATAAAACCAAAAATTAGCCAGTCGTGGTAGTGTGCGCCTGTAGTTCTAGCTACTCGGAAGGCTGAGCGGAAGGATAGCTGGAGCCCAGCAGGTCGAGGCTGCGGTGGCCGGGAGCGGCCACTGCACTCCAGTCTGGGAAACAGTGAGACTCCAACTCAAAAAAAATTAAATAAATAAATAAATAATAAAAATAAAAATAAAACAGTATCACTCTCTTGCCCAAGCTGGAATGCAGTGGCATGCTCACAGCACGCTCCTAAGCTGACTGAACAGAGCTTTGTGGCCAAGGGGACCCCTCCAAAATTTAAATATTTAGTCCCCTGCCATGACAAGATGGAAGACCAGACCTTCCTGTTATACCCTCTTCTTTTTTTGGAGTTGATTAGCAGTAATGTTAAAACAGAGGTCATAAGACTGATGGAACAGACTGTGGCAAGAAGATACTAAATTATTATTATTATTATTATTATTATTTGAGTTGGAGTCTCACTCTGTTGCCCAGACTGGAGTGCAGTGGCCACTCCCGGCCACCGCAGCCTCAACCTGCTGGGCTCCAGCGATCCTTCTGCCTCAGTCTTCCAAGTAGCTGGAACTACAGGGGCGCGCTACCACGCCTGGCTAACTTTTTGATTTAATGTAGAGATGAGGTCTCGCCAAGTTGCCCAGGCGGGTCTCAAACCCACGGGCTCAGGCAATCCACTCACCTAAGCCTCCCAAAGCGCAGGATTACAGGCTGAGCCACCGAACCAGGCTTGATACTAAATAATAAACAGGACCTATGGCCATGCCAGGCAAAGGTTAAGACATGCATCCCTACACTTAAAGAATAAACTATGTTCTAACAGCCACAAAGCATTTCTTTTTCTCTAGCAGTTAAACAAGTACTGGCCTCAAGATCAGCAATATTAAGTAATTACAACTCATCTAGTTCATAGATGCTGACTAATGAACCTGTGTCACCAGTCATAACTACAGCTTTGATTGGACAAGAGACTAATTTCAGCAACTTTCTCCAGATAAAGAGACCACCGCAGCGATGGATTGGTTCTAGCCTATTTACAGAGATGGCACATTTGTGTACCTTCACATCCTGAAAAGACTTTTTGACATATAGGGGATAACTGTAATACCTGTAAATGTCAAGTCTCCACTCCCAAAGTAAATATGAATTATGCTTTTTTGTTGTTTGTTTGCTTATTTTTTTTTTTAGTAGGAGTCTCACTGTGTTGCCCAAACTGGAATGCAGTGGCACGCTCACAGCCACAGCAGCCACAACCTGCTGGGCTCAGGCGATCCTTCGCCTCAGCCTTCCAAGTTGCTGGAACCACCCACGCACGCCACCACGCCAAGCTCATTTTTTTGATTTATTGCAGAGACAAGATTTTGTCAAGTTGCCCAGGCTGTTCTCAAACCCCTGGACTCAGACAATTCTCTTGCCTCAGCCTCCCAAAGTGCTGAGATTACAGGCATGAACTACAGTGCCCAGCGAATCATACATTACATACACATTTGTTTAATATGCACACATCTGGGCCACCTTCATGAATATTCAAAGCTCCTTCTGCAACCTGTTCAACACTTATGTTTAGCCAACATGTTCAGCACTAAACTCCTACCCTCGTTCTTCAAAGTGACGGTCGCTGATCTTGGCCAGACATGCTTCCCAGGCAGCAGAATGGCTGCCTTGCAGGCTGCAATCCTTTGTAAGAAAGAAAGTCTCCTCCACTCCTTTTCTAAATGTACATATTGTGGGTTTTGTTTTGTTTTTTCAGTTAACATCAGCAATAAGGCTGTTTTGTTTTCTTATCATCCATGTGTTTACTGGAAAGACACTTTCAATTTCCTTCAAGAGCTTTTCCTGTGCATTCATAACTTGGCACTGGAATTCTAGAGACATCCCTGCAGCTGCTGAGAGCCCTGTTCTCAGGAACCGTCTCTTATCTCCTGAGTGGCATCAGTCGCTTGCAACACATTCTGGTGTAAGGAAAACAGTCATTTGAGAGGCTGATGGACTTCAAAGGCTGGGTATGCAGTAGGGAATCCTTTGTTTCTGACCATTTGGGCTTCTGTGCCATCTGGATCTACACGGGCTATTTGTTGGTACCAGTAGTCCTGGGTTAGGAATTTTCTGTCTCTGCTGGGCTTTCACACAGTCATTCATTGGCACTGGTTAGTCTGAGATAAGGTTTTCTAAGATTTTCCCTGAGCCTTTGTTTGAGATTTGTTTGCAAGTACTCCATTTGCTCACAGACTTGTTTAGTGCCTGGTCTTGCCTTTCTTCATTAACAATGGGAGACTCGGTCTATTCCACCTGAGAGCCCTCCAGGCAGCATCCTGGCAAATTGGAAAATCTACAGCTATGAGCAAATGACTAAGAAAAGAATGGTTTTCTATTGCAATACAGTTTAGCCTATGTACATTCTGCCTCCTGAAGAAAGGCAACCCAGAACAGTGCGCTGAATTACTGTGCTATTTTACAACTAAAACGGTTTTGTCAGAAAACAGGCCAATGGCATGAGATACCACATGTGCAGGCCTTCATGTTACTACATAACAAAGATTCAGCCAACTCATGGCAGAATGCAACAAAGCTGTTGCTTCAGATAAAGGAAGGCTGACAAATCACTCCTAGATAACCAAACACAGGAAGAAAGAAGACAGTGAGGACTTACATCTAATGAGTAACTTGAACTCCCTTGAATCATCCCCCTCACTGCCCCTCCAAACCAGCTCTAAACCAGGCAAAGGGACAGTAATAGCCTCATTTCAATATGGTGAGGAAACTGGACTGGTCTCCCCCTCTAAGACCTGATAGGGCACCCGGATCGGCCAGAGACCCCCTCATGTGGGGTTGGGAAATTTCCCTTAAAGCAGTATCCAGTTGGGGGACTGAATGACCAGGGACAGCTTGGTAGATATTACTGGGCATATGTCCCCTTTCTCCACATCGTATCTGTTCTGGAAAAACTCAACTACCCCTAACAGAGATGATCCACACAAAATCACCCATCTACTTGCAAACGTACTGCCCCACTTGGGCTGATGTCATGCTCTGTTAAACATACTACTTGGTTGACAAGAAGAGGCTAGTGCTTAGCAAAATACCTCCATAAGAAAGACCCAAATGGAATACCAGATCCAGTACTGGTGGTGCCAGTGATAGACCCCAACTGGGACCCCAATAATGGAGGAATGAATGAACTGGATCATTATGAAATGTGTCCTAGTCAGACAAAAGAAAGAGATGCCAAAGCAGAGAAATCTAAATAAAACTCAAGAGGTAATCCAAAGAGCAGACAGGAACCTTCCAGAATTTCTTGAAACGTGTTTATCAGGCATATGGTAAATACACAGATGCTGACTCGGGAGTCCCTGAAAATTTAAGAACAGTCAATATGACCTGCATACAACAGAGCATCCCTGACATTAGAAGGACACTACAAAAGCTAAGTGGGGCATATGGGATGAATCTTTCCCAGCTGGCAGATGTGGATTCCAAAGTATATAAAGCAAGGAAGGCCAGAAACTAAAACTGGCTACAATTTTGGTAAAGATAGTGAGTGTCTTAAAGTCCCAGAAAGGGAAAGGGAACACCCAGTGACACTCAGGAAAAAATGCTAGGTCAGAACCAGTGGGACTACTGTAAAGAGGAAGAGCCCTGGAGGTAAAACCACCCTAAACTAAGGAGGAAACAGGGGGCCCAGAATAAAATAGGAGGGAGAGGGAAAGGGAGGGAGAGAAAATCTCGAACTAATGACAGAGCCAGATGACAACTCAGACCAGTTATGAGAAGGGCCCAGGGGGTCCCTTTAATCTCTCAAGACTCACCACCATTTCCCCACCAGAGCTCTGGTTACAATAAACAGTGGGGAACAAGTTGACTAACTTTCTAATTGATAAGGGTGCAATATACTCAATTCTAAACACCAGGGAGACTGAAAAAACTAAACAGGCTGCCTCAGTAACTGGGATCATTGGGGAACTACAACAAAAACTCTCCCTCCAATCATTAGAATGCAAGCTGGGAGATCTTAAACTAAGACAAATTTCCTTTTTTTTTTTTTTGAGTTGAGGTCTCACTCTGTCACCCAGGATGGAGTGCCAGTGGCACAACCATGGCTCACTACAGCCTTGGACTGCTGGGCTCAGGCAATCCTCCCGACTCAGATGATCCTTTTGCCTCGGCCTCCTGAGCTGCTGGAACTACAGGTGAGTGTCACCACAACAGGCTAATTTATTTATTTATTTTGTAGAGACAAGGTCTTACTATGTTGCCTAGGCTGGTCTTGAACTCCTGGACTCAAGCAATCCTCCCGCCTCAGCCTCCCAAAGTGCTGGGATCACAGGCATAAGTCACCATGCCCAGCCTAAGACACAATTTCTTATACATACCAGAATGTCCAATTTCCCTGCTCAGGCACAATTTGCTATGTAAACTAAGAAAACAAGTAACTCTCCCTAGCAAGGCAACAGCTCCCCCTGCAGGTCCCACCTGAGGAGGCCCTTTGATCATAGCTGCTGCTGTAGCAAGGTAAGAGACAAAGAACTTTGTCTCATCTGAAATCTACAAGAGTAAGACTGTATGGGCAGACAGGACCCCCAGAGAAGCCAAGAATGCACACATACAGACTGCATTCAAAGAAGGGGCGATATTCACAAGAAACATCTGATAAACAAAGAGGCCTCAATAGGGAAGGATACAGCCTGGCCTACAAAAATTCTTGAAAAATGTACTATTATGATCATGCAGATCCCTTTACAATACCCCCTCCTGCCAGTGAAAAAGCCAAATTCAGATGAATGTTCATTCATGCAGGATCTAAGAGCCATTAGCCATTAATCATATGGGATATCCATCTAACAGTACCTAACCCCTATACAGTGCTAATTGCCATACAGGGGAACTACGTATGGTTTTCAGTACTGGACTTAAAGATGCATTCTTCTACATCTAGTAGATGAGCAAGTTCAGCTCATCTATTTTGCTTTTGAATAGCAAGACCTGACAACTGATCACCTTCCAATGCTGTTGGACTGTATACCTGAGGGGTTCAAAAATTCACCCACCATTTTTGGAAAAACATTAACAAAGAATTTAAGAAGCTTACAACTAGATGAAGGAGTCCTATTACAGTATATAGACAACCTGCAAGTAGCCAGCTCAAACTATGACTATAACAAATGCTTGTCTAAGACTGTCTAAGTGCTAACCAACTGAACCACTGTGGATATAAAGTATCTCCCCTAGAAAGCACAGATTTGTAAACATAAGGTCACTTATCTGGGGTTCTAATTAAAGCAAGAAAAGAGCCTAATGACAGACCGAAAGCAGGCCATGCAGCCCTCAAAACTTCAGGGAAGACAACTCTAGGGATTCCCAGGTATGGCAGACTTTTGTCACATCCAGATTTCCAATTTCAGACTCATAGCTAAGCAGCCTCCCTATGAAACCCTGAAAGGACTAGACTCAGATCCACTACAATGGACCCTCAAGCGCCAACAAGCATTTGAGTTGCTAAGAATGAAGTCGCCAGGTGCGGTGGCTCAAACCTGTAATCCCAGCACTTTGGGAGGCTGAGGCGAGAGGACTGCCTGAGTCCCAGGGTTCGAAATCAGCCTGGGCAACTTGGTGAGACCTCTACAATAAATCAAAAAATTAGCCGGGCATGGTGGCACGTACCTGTGGTTCCAGCTACTTGGAAGGTTGAGGTGGAAGAATGGCCTGAGCACCGCAGGTCGAGGCTGCGGTGCCCGTGAGTGTGCCACTGCACTCCAGCCTGGGAAACAGAGTGAGAATCCAACTCGGGGGGGAAAAAAAACAGAAAAAAAAAAACGTCAGCCCCAGCACTGGGGTTGCCCAACCCCAGAAGCCATTTAGACTGTAGGACACAAAAATCAAGGCATAAGCCTGAGACTACTAACCAACAGCTCGGGGCTCTACCCAGCCTACAGCTTACTTTTCCCAGCAACTGGAACAAATAACTAACACGATGGTGGCCTTGTTTTCAGACAGTAGCTGTAAACAAGATGAACACATTAAAGATGACTTTAGCGAAGTTCTGTCAGGAAACAGATTTAAAATGGGACAAAGTCTGCCAACTGCCTTACTCAGAATTCAAATTTGTGCCCTGAAGTGGGCTCAGATTAAGTCCCTCTGAAATTATCTATGGGAGACTCTTCCAGATTTCCTCACTAGGGACCCCTCCCTTTGACTTAATAAATGAAACCAAGGTAAAAAATTATGTACCACACTAGAGCCAGAAATTATTAACTATGCATCAGTTTCCTCTCTCCAGGTTACCCTCCCCACCAATGAGCCTATTCACCCCTTCCAACCAGGAGACAAATCGTGGTTAAAATCTTGGAAAAATCAGGAAGATAGTCCACAGAATGGGAAAAAAATATTTGCCAGCTGTATATCTGACAAAGGCCTAATGTCTAGGATCTACAAGAAACTCAAACATGCATAAAGAAAAAAAAAAAACAGCCCCATTAAAAAGTGGGCAAAAGACATGAATAGACACTTCTCAAAAGAAGATATATGGGCAGTCATTAGAGACATGAAAAAGTGCTCAGCCTCACTCATCATCAGAGAAATGCATATCAAAACCACACTGAGATACTACCTAATCCCAGTAAGAATAGTCATCAACCATCACTAATGAAACAAATAACAGGGCCGGGCTCAGTGGCTCAGCCTGTAATCCCAGCACTTTGGGAGGCCAAGGTGAGTGGATTGCCTGAGCCTGAGGGTTCGAGACCTGCCTGGGCAACTTGACGAGATCTCATCTCTACAATAAATCAAAAATTAGCCGGGCGTGGTAGCGCGCACCTGTAGTTCCAGCTACCTGGAAGGCTAAGGCGGAAGGATCGCCAGAGCCCAGCAGGTCGAGGATGCGGTGGCTGGGAGCGGCCACTGCACTCCAGTCTGGGTGACAGAGTGAGACTCCAACTCAAAAAAAACAAACAAACAACAACAGATGCTGGCAAGGATGCAGAGAAAAAGGAACACTTCTATACTGCTGGTGGGAATGCAAATTAATGTAACCTCTTTGGAAGACAGTGTGGTGATTTCTGAAAGAACTAAATATTGACCTTCCATATGACCCAGCGATCCCCTTTTGTGAATATTCTCAGAACTCAAGTTATTTTGCCAAAAAAATACCTGTACATGCATGTTTGCTGCAGCTCTATTCACAACAGCAAAAACATGGAACCAACCATGCTACCCATCGAAGCTGGACTGGATTAAAAAAATGTGGTTACATATACATAATGGAATAGTATGCAGCCATAAAGAAGAACAAGCATATGGACTTCGCAGCAACTTGGATGGATTTAGAGTCTATCATATTCAATGATCTATCACAGAATCAAAGAACTGAGTACCATATGTTCTCACTCATAAGCGGACCTTGAACAATTATCATAATACTATAAGAAAGGGATTGACAGTAGTAGGAAACTGTGGGGGGTGGGGGTGGGACTGGCTGTTGAGGGAAACTGCCAGGAAGGGAGGGGCACACCTCATCAACAAGGGTACCTCCATAATGAACATGTGTATACCTAACGCTGAATTGTGCCCCACATCTTTAAAATAAAATAATAAGGCCGGGCTCGGTGGCTCAGCCTGTAATCCCGCGCCTTTGGGAGGCTGAGGTGAGAGGATTGCCTGAGCCCGTGGGTTCGAGACCCGCCTGGGCAGCGAGACCTCATCTCTACAATAAAATAAAAAAATCAGCCGGGCGTGGCAGCGCACGCCTGTAGTTCCGGCTACTCAGAAGGCTGAGGCGGAAGAATCGCCGGAGCCCAGCAGGTCGAGGCTGCGGTGGCCGGGAGCGGCCACTGCACTCCAGTCTGGGCGACCGAGTGAGACTCCAACTCAAAAAAAAAAAAAAATAAAATAAAATAAAATAAAATAATAATAATAAAATAAATCTTGGAAAAACCAAGGATTGGATCAACAGCTGACTGAAAAATAGACAGGATCTTATGATGTGCTGTTGTTAACCACCCAATCTTCTGTAAAGCAAGCTGGAGTCAAGCCATGGATTCACCATACCTGAGTGAAGACCCCTCCTTCCCGACCAGATGAATCAGACTACCAAACAGACCAGACTTGTGAGCCAACACACAGGCTTAAAAATGTCTTACGAAGCTTGCAAATAAATAAATTTTTTCCTCTTTTTTCTCTTCTTCCTCCTCTCCTAAAATGAAAAATCTGCTTTTTGTCATAATGAGTAGGTTAGGGGTGCCCACCAACACAACTAATCTGTTCCTTCAGTGGGCCCAGCATTATGCAGAGAGCTTACAACAAACTTATAATCCTAACTATCATCACTGGAATTGGTATACTCTTCTATTGTGGATTCCACTGCTGCTGTACTCTATGCATGAGAATACAAGATCAACTTTCCCTAAAGTTCCCATCCCCTTGGACCATGATACTACAACAGATTTCTTCTAAAAGCCCAGGGATTCACAAATATTTCCCAACTCCAAGTAGACAGTTCCATTCTCAGCCCCCTAAATACGCTCCTTCTCAGCAGGACAGAGCCAGAAGGAATACGTCATTCACTTTCCATACAAACTGAATGGAACTTGACAGTAGGAAGTTTGTAACCAAGAACATATAATTTAAAAGTGCATTTTGGCTGGGCTCGGTGGCTCAGCCTGTAATCCCAACACTTTGGGAGGCCAAGGCTAGTGGATTGCCTGGGTCCGCGGGTTCAAGACCCACCCGGGCAACTTGGCGAGACCTCGTCTCTACAATAAATCAAAAATTAGCCGGGCATGGTAGTGTGTGCCTGTAGTTCTGGCTCCGTGGAAGGCTGACGCAGAAGGATTGCCGGAGCCCAGCAGGTCGAGGCTGCGGTGGCCGCCAGTGAGTGTGCCACTGCACTCCAGCCTGGCAACAGAGTGAGACTCCAACTCAAAAAATAAATAAATAAAAGTGCATTTTAAATACATAACCTCCTCAAAACCTGCTACTTCTTTCTTCCTAACACTGCAACCTTGTAACCTTACTTGCTTCTGCAATTACTTTCTTGCTTAAAAAATTCCTGAGGCTAATCTTAGAACATGGCATGGGGACCCAACTACAGAACCCTCCCACCTATAGGAAGTCAGACAATTGATCCACCACCAGGCCACAGTAAAGATGACACCAGCCTGACACACCCCCTCCAGGCAATTACTCAAGGTAGCCATCAGAACAAAGATGCCGCTTGTTCACCATACCAAGTTTCCCTTTAAAAGCCCCACAGTACAACTGAATATCTCAGATGATATTTGGAACATTAGTTCATCATTTCCTCAAGTTGCCTGCTCTCGAATAAAACCTATTTTCCTTCTACCAACTCTCAACTCTTGAGTTTAGCTTTCCGGGTCTGGTTACACTATGAAGCAGTACTACCGCTACCAAGTTACGGATGAGGAAACAAAGGTTCAAGTAAGTTATCTTACCAACAGCCACACAAATGGTATAAGGTTGAATGACATCCTCCAAAAAAAAAAATAAAATGTTGACTGCCACTAATAAATGAAAAAGCAAGCTACTAATTTTGAACTAAATTAGTGTGGGAAACTGAGAACTTCAGTTTTGGAGCTACAAGAAAAAAATTAGCTTTCAAAAATTTCAATTAGTTCTTGAAAATAATAAGTTGCATTCATAAATAATGCTCAAAATAGCTTCCATTTGCAGAACTAACTGTATAAACTTGCCATCCTATAAAACATTTATAAGCTAAATACATGATTTCCAAAAACATAGATAAAATATTATTTTGTGTCTCTACCAAACTGTCACTAGATGTGCCTCCAAATAACTTAGTCTCATAAACTAGGTAGACATTTATGAGGTCCACCATGATAAAGTTCAAACATGCTGGTTTCCAAATTTTGTAGTGGCTACAGAAAATAAAATAGCATCTGAAGGTCCACAGTAATCAATACTACACATTATAGCCCATGTTATATTCAAGATGTCAATAAAGGGATCCTAGTATTAAACCAAGCCAACTGCTTTCTGTCTTCCTCCGCAAAATAATTACAGATAAGGTATGCCTCTAAAGATTATCAACCTCTCCTGAAAGGATGATTCTGGTTTTACCTAAATATTTACATATTACAGGAGAAAATACAAATCTAGTGGGTTGTTTTGTAAAGCCCAACATTCTTAGTTTTCTTTTTATATCTTGATTTATTTAGTCATCTTTAAAACATTTTTAAATATTTTTAAAAGTTTGTTACTAAAATTCAAGTTCAAAACAAAGGAATTCAGTCTGTCTTTAGTATTCCAACTAAAGACTTCCTGTTAACAGCAGGATTCCTTCCTTTGGCACTTACAGTAAATGCCTGACTGTATGTTGGCCAAGAATGTTAAAGGTCAAATTTCACAGCTAAACCTACAACTCTCAAGGTCCGAAGACCCTTTAAGATATGCTACAACTTGTTTTTGTGCTTCTGCTAAATACAACAAGATGAATTTAACCCTTGAGATGTTTTCTGAAAATCCAAGTAGAAACTAATTGGCAGGAATTACTACTGACATTACGTTGTTACAAAACAATTTTTCATTCTTTAATGTGCATATTAATTATAACAATCAAAATTTGGCCAGGCTCGGTGGCTCAGCCTGTAATCCCAGCACTCTGGGAGGCCGAGGTGAGTGGATTGCCTGAGCCCGCGGGTTCGAGACTCGCCTGGACAACTTGACAAGACCTCATCTCTACAATAAATCAAAAAATCAGCCGGGCGTGGTAGCACACACCTGTAGTTCCAGCTACTTGGAAGACTGAGGAGGAAGGATTGCCGGTGCCCAGCAGGTCGAGGCTGCGGTGGCCGGGAGCGGCCATTGCACTCCAGTCTGGGTGACAGAGTGAGACTCCAACTCAAAAAAAAAAAAAAAATGTAATACTTATGAAAATAAATCTATCTATAGCGGATCCCTCTTACCCAACTACAAATGTACTTTTTCCTTTCTAGTCAAATACTTTGAATTCTATCAAGCATAAATCTCGAAAATGTAAGTTTCACATCTTCTCAAGATAAATTCAAGAAACTTTCAGCTACTGCCTCATATTCAGATTTTTCCCTTCTGGAAAAGGCAGGCTTTTCTGTTTGGTCAATAACTGGTTATTAATCTTTGCCCAACTTAAGAGATTTCTTCAAACAAGTATTTTTTTTCCTAGAAGGCAAAACATAAAAATCTATACAGCCCTACTATAAACTAATACTATTAAATGAAGTTTTTCAAACAATGTATCAGCTGCTAAAATGAATGCACATTTTTGGCCAGGTTGTGGGGGGAGGAGATTCTTCAAATAGCTTCAAATTCTTCAAACAGGTTGTGGGGGGAGGAGATTCTTCAAATACCTGATGCAATCTGATATTTAAGAGCCTGGCATAAAATACAGAACACAGAAACCTACTGTCTCATTACAACAAGGTCTTGGCTATTCCATGAAATCAAATCTTATATCTGTGTGTGTGCTCCCATAAAATCTGATTTACAAAAGCAGAAGGCAGGTCCGTTTGACCTGTGAGTGTGCTTTGCTGACTCCTGTTGCATAGCATTACTTTATTAATACATAATATTTGGACATATTTATGGGGTACATATGCTATTTTGTTACATGCATAGAATGTGTAATGACCATGTCAGGGTATCTAGGGCACCCATTACCTTGAGGATTTATCATTTCTGTGTGTTAGGGGCATTTCAAGTCCTTTCTTCTATTTTGAAACAGACAATACATGGTTAACTATAGTCATCCTACTTGCTATTGAGCATTAGAACATATTCCTTCTATGTTTGCATCCATTAATCGACCTCTCTTCATCCTCCCTCCCCATCCTTCCCAAACTCTGCTCTGACATTCTACTTTCTACTTCATGAAATCAAGGTTTTTCACTTCCACAATAAGTGAGAACATGTGATATTTGTCTTTTTGTGCCTGGCTCACTTCACTTAACATAATGACCTCCAGTTCCATCCACTTTGCTACAAATAACATGATTTCATTCTTTTTGATGGCTGAATAGTATTCCATTGTGTATGACACCACATTTTATCCATTTGGCCACTGATGGATACTTAGGCTGATTCCTTCTTTCCTACTGTAAATAGTGCTGCAATAAACATTGGGCTGTGGGTATTCCTTTGATATACTAATTTCTTTTCCTCTGAATAAATATCCAGCAGTGAGATTGCTGGATCACATGGTAGCCCTATTTTCAGATTTTTGAGAGATCTCCATACTGTTTTCCACAGTGGCTGTACTAGTTTACATTCCCACCAAGAGCGTAGAAGAGTGCCCTTTCTCTCCCTGCCAGCATGTTTTTTCTTTTTAACTACAGCTATTCCACCTGGGATAAAATGGTATCTCCTTGTGGTTTTGACTGGCATTTCCCTGATTAGCAATGGGCATTATTTCATATACCTGATGGCCACTTGTATGTCTTCTTTTGAGAAAGGTCTATTCATATCCTTTGCACACTTTTTAGTGGGATTATTTTTGCTTTATTTTTGTCTTTACCACTCAGTTGTTCAATACCTGTGTATTCTGGATATTAATCCCTTATCAGGTGAAGTTTGCAAACATTTTCTCCTACTTAACAGGTTGCCTCTTCATTCTGTTGTTCCCTTTGCTGTGCAGAAGCTTTTTAGTTCAATATAGTTCCATTTGTCTATTTTTGGTTTTGTTACTTGTGCTTTGGAAGTCTTAGCCATAAAAGCTTTGCCTAGACCAATGTCCTTAAGTGTTTCCCCTATGTTTCCAAAATTTTAGTAGTTGTAGAGTTCCAGATCTTATGTTTAATTCTTTAATCCATCATGAGTTGCATTTTGTATTCTGCAGATTACTATCCCAATTTTCCAGAACCATATATTAAAGCGAGTGCCCTATTCCCAATGTATGTTCTTGGCACCTTTGTCAAAAATCAGGTGGCTATAATACATGAACTTATTTCTCTATTTTGTTCCATTTGACTATATGTCTGTTTTTATGTCAATATCATGCTGGTTTGGTTTTTTTTTTTTGAGTTGGAGTCTCACTCTGTCACCCAGACTGGAGTGCAATAGCTGCTCCCGGCCACTGCAGCCTCGACCTGCTGGGCTCCAGCAATCCTTCCGCCTCAGTCTTCCAAGTAGCCGAAACTACAGGCACGTGCTACCACACTCGGCTAATTTTTTTTTTGATTTATTGTAGAGATGAGGTCTCGCCAAGTTGCCCAGACGGGTCTTCGAACCCGCGGGCTCAGGCAATCCACTCACCTCAGCCTCCCAAAGGCACGGGATTACAGGCTGAGCCACCGAGCCCGGCTGCTGGTTTGGTTTTGATAGCCTTGTAATATATTTTGAATCCAGGCAGTGTGCTGTCTCCAGTTTTGTTGTTTATGCTCAGGATTGTTTTGGCTATTCTGACCCTATTTGGGATCCATACAAACTGTAGGATTTTTTTTTTCTGTAAAAAAATGACATTGGGGCCAGGCACGGTGGCTCAGCCTGTAATCCCAGCACTTTGGGAGGCTGAGGCAAGAAGACTGCCTGAGCCTGAGGACTGCCTGAGCCTTAGGGTTCGAGACCAGCCTGGGCAACTTGGTGAGACCTTGTGTCTACAATAAATCACAAAAACTAGCCAGGTGTGGTGGCGTATGTCTGTAGTTCCAGCTACTAGGAAGGCTGAGAAGGAAGGATCACCTAAGGTCAGCAGGTCAAAGCTGCAGTGGCCATGAGCATGCCACTGCACGCCAGCCTGGGCGACAGAGAGTGAGACCTCAACTCAAAAACAGAAAAATTACATTGGTATTTTGATAGGGATTGCATTGCATCTGTAGATTGCTTTGGATAGTAAGGTCATTTTTTTGTTTGGTTTTTCTTTTTTTGAAATTTTTTATTTTACAGATGCCAGGTACAGTTCAGGGTTAGGTATACAAATGCTTTCCATTATGCAGGTACCCTTGTTGATGAGGTGTGCCCCCACACCCCTGGCAGTTTCCCACAACTGCCAATCTCCTAGCCCCTGCAGTTTCCCACTGTCAATTCCTTTTTTATAGTACTATGATAATGGTTCAAGGTCCATTTATGAGTGAGAACATGTGGTACTCAGTTCTTTGTTTCTGGGATATATCACTCAGTATTACATACTCTAAGTCCATCCAAGTTGCTGAAAAGTTCATAATTTTGTCCTCGTTTATGGCTGAATATTTCATTGTGTACATGTGCCACACTTTTTTTACCCAGTCCTCTTTCAGTGGGCAACATGGTTGGTTCCATGTTTTTGCTATTGTGAATAATGCTGCAATAAACATGCGTGTGTAGATATCCTTTCCATAGTGATCTGAGTTCCTCCAGGTATATTCCCAGGAGGGGGATTGCGGGGTGGTATGGAAGGTCAATTTTTAGATCCTTTAGGAATAGTCAAACTGTTTTCCACAGAGGTTGTACTGGTTGACACTCCTACCAACAGTGGAGAAGTGTTCCCTTTTCCCTGCATCCTCTAGTATGGTCATTTTGATGATGCTAATTCTTCTGATTCATGAGCATGGGATGTCTTTCTATTTGTTTTTGTGCTCTTCAATTTCTTTCATCAGTGTTTTAAAATCTTATTTTTCAAAAGGACATTCTTAATTTGAAAAAAAATCCAACTAACTTGTACTTTATTGATTTCTAAGTTGTGATTGGAAAGTTGTTTTAAAGTCTGTCTTTAAAACTTACAAAAATTGCCGGGCTCAGTGGCTCAGCCTGTAATCCTGCGCTTTGGGAGGTCGAGATGAGTGAACTGCCTGAGCCCGCGGGTTCGAGACCCGCCTGGGCAACTTGGCAACTCATCTCTACAATAAACCAAAAACTCAGCTGGGCGTGGTAGTGCATGCCTGTAATTCCGGCTACTCGAAAGGCTGAGGTGGAAGGATCGCCGGAGCCCAGGAGGTCGAGGCTGCGGCGGCCAGGAGCAGCCACTGCACTCCAGTCTGGGCGACAGAGTGAGACTCCAACTCAAAAAAAAAAAAACTTACAAAATTGCTGGGTATGGTAGCTCAGCCTGTAATACTAGCACTTTGGGAGGCTGAGGCGAGAGGAATGCCTGAGCCCAGGGGTTCAAGACCAGGTTGGGCAACTTGGTGAGACTTTGACACTACAATAAATCACAAAAAAGCTGGCTGGGCGTGATGGCGTGTGTCTGTAGTTCCAGCTACTTGGAAGGCTGAGGTGGAAGGATCCCTAAGGCCAGGAGGTAGAGGCTTCAGTGCCCATGAGCATGCAAACTCAAACACACACACAAAAACTTACAAAAATTATTGCAAATTATTCCTAAGAGAGGATCAGTATAAATTTAGTTCATATAGTATTTCCTCAATGACAATTTACTAATCAGAATTTTTTTTTGAGTTGGAGTCTCACTCTATCACCCAGGATAAAGTGCAGTGGCAAGCTCACGGCCACTGAAGCCTCGACCTGCTGGCTCAGGCGATCCTTCTGCCTCAGCCTTCCGAACCACAGGTATGCGCCACTATGCCTAGCAGTTCCAGAATTTTCAAACAAGATTTTAACTTGGTATCATTAATTCTTCATACTTATATACTTAAAGCTTAGGTAGAAAAATATTATGAGCTATCAGTGATATCTGTAATATAAATATAGATGAAAAAGGTGAATGTAAAGAATAAAAAATAATCTCTATTAATAGTAAACATAGCTATTATTTCTGTTACCCCTCCGCTATGAACCTCCAGATTTGAAACCTCTGGATTCATTCACTCAATCGGGCCGTTTACTATTGTGAGCATCTCCTGTATAGCCATATGCATTCTAATCTACCTGACTCTTCCTTCTCCCTTATCCCTTAAACCCGTGAGTGGCCAAGTACCATTAACTGAATGCGTTCCACTTCTCTCCTTTCTAAATGTCGGAAGCATATGTCAAGTCTTCATTAACGTATTTAAAATGTTAATTATGACCGGGAGCAGTGACTCAAGTGGCCTGTAATCCCAGCACTTTGGGAGGCTGAAGTGAGAGAATTACCTGAGCCCACGAGTTCAAGAACAGCCTGGGCAACTTGACAACACCTCATCTCTGCAATAAATCAAAAAATTAGCCAGGCTTGGTAGAGCGCACCTGTAGTTCTGGCTACTTGTAAGGCTGAGGCAGAAGGTTCACCTGAGCCCAGCAGGTCGATGCGTGGGTGGCTGTGTGTATGCCATTGCACTCCAGCCTGGATGACAGAGTGAGACTCCCACACAAAAAATAAAAATATTAATCACTGAACATGCACCAAATGGAAGATTATGGAGTCATTAAAACTACTTATTAAAAAGTGTAGGCCACCTGAGCCCGTGGGATCGAGACCTGCCTGGGCAACTTGGCGAGATCTCATCTCTACAATAAATCAAAAATTAGCCAGGCGTGGTAGCGCATGCCTGTAGTTCCAGCTACTTGGAAGGCTGAGGCGGAAGGATCGCCAGAGCCCAGCAGGTCGAGGCTGCAGTGGCCAGGAGCAGCCACTGCACTCCAGTCTGAGTGACAGAGTGAGACTCCAACTCAAAAAAAATAAAAATAAAAATGAAAAGTGTAGGCCAGGTGCAGTGGCTGAAGCCTATAATCACAGTTCTTTGGGAAGCGGAGGCTAGAGAGCTGCCTGAGACCACAGGTTCAAGACTAGCCCGAGCAACATGGTTAAGACCTCATCTCTACAATTAAAAAAAAAAAAAAAATAGCCAGGAATGGTGGCACACGCCTGTAGTTCCAACTACTTGGAAGTCTGAAGTGGAAGGATCGCCTGAGCCCAGCAGGTCAAGGCCACTGTGCTTTTAGCCTAGACAACAGAGGGAGGCTACCACTCAAAAAAAAAACTGATTCAAATAAAAAGCGAGGATATACACTGTACAAGATATAATCACAACAAAGTAAAAAAAGAATTTGAGCCGGGTTCGGTGGCTCAGCCTGTAATCCCGCGCCTTTGGGAGGCTGAGGTGAGTGGATTGCCTAAGCCCGCCGTGGGTTCGAGACCCACCTGGGCAGCAAGACCTCATCTCTACAATAAATCAAAAAATCACCCGGGCATGGTAGCGCATGCCTGTAATTCCAGCTACTCGGAAGGCTGAGGCGGAAGGATCGCTGGAGCCTAGCAGGTGGAGGCTGCGGTGGCCGGGAGCGGCCACTGCACTCCAGTCTGGGCAACAGAGTGAGACTCCAACTCAAAAAAAAAAAAAAAAAAAAAGAATTTGGCATAGAAAAAGATGAAGGAGGAAATAATTCGTATACTAGGAGGCTCTCTGATGGAGTGAGACTCCAACTCAAAAAAAAAAAAAAAAGAAAGAAATAACCAAAATAAACACTCAAGCATGCAAAACTGTCTTAATCCTTTAACCTAGAAGTTCCTTAAAAACAAAAAGGCATTCATCCATGCTCTTACAGTATTTCCTTTGACTAGAAAATCTCTCCTCTTCAATATCTCTGAGATTCTGAAGTTAGCTTTCATAAAAAATAAGTTGTTCTTACCAACTATTCCACACTGTTATTCCCCAATTCTCAAAACGTTAGTGATTTACTTTCTCCAAACCCTAATTCTCATTTTTCCTTCAACAGCATCCTAGATTTGCTGTTCCCTCTCTATTATTACTGATATGTGCAATCCTCTTTTTTCTAAGAATCTACTCTGAATACTACTACAAACTAATCTTTTTTTTTTGAGTCAGAGTCTCACTCTGTTGCCCAGGCTGGAGGGCAGTGGCACACTCATGGCCACTCCAGCGCCAGCCTGCTGGTTTCAGGTGATCCTTCTTGCCTCAGTCTCCCAAGTAGCTAAAACTACAGGCGCGTGCTACCATGCCCAGCTAATTTTTTTGACATATTATAGAGACGAGGTCTCACCAAGTTGCCCAGGCTGGTCTCAAATCCCTGGGCTCAGGCAATTCTCTCACCTCAGCCTCCCAAAGTGCTGGGATTACAGGCTTGAGCGACCACACCTGGCCCCAAACTAATCTTTAAACACTGCTTTCATAAAATCACTTGTCTTTTTGAAATATGCAATGACTTTCACTTGACTCAAATCTAAGCCTGTTGTTGGACCACAAATCTCTATTCCATGTTACATCTTATTTTTTCAAACTAGGCAGAACTACATAGTTCCTTAGATTTAAACCATGCCTACCGTTTTCACTGGGTCATTTCCATTTTTCCACCTTGAAAGGAGGGAAACCGTCTGGGTGTGGTGGCTCAGCCTGTAATCCCAGCACTTTGGGAGGCTGAAGCGAGAGAATTGCCTGAGCCCGGGGGTTCGAGACCAGCCTGGGCAGTTTGGTGAGACCTGTCTCTACAATAAATAAAAAAATAAGCTAGGTATATTCACACATGCCTGTAGTTTCAGCTATTTGGAAGGCTGAGGCGGAAGGATAGCCTAAGCCCAGCAGGTCAAGGCTGTGGTGGCCGTGAGCATGCCACTGCACTCCAGCCTGGGCGACAGAGTGAGACTCCAACTCAAAACTTAAAAAAAGAAGGAGGGAACCCTTGAAGTGTAGAGTATACTTAGCTTGACTTAGCCATTTAAAAAACAGCATAGCCATTTTTCTTAGGCCTTACTCTTTGAAATTCCCTACTGCACACCCCATATGCATTTCTGCCATGTAATCATTATGTCCAGCTTGCTAACAATTTTTATCTTTTAGGCTTCTGTTTTGATACTTTGTTATCAGTTGCACAGTGATGACCTCCAGCACATTGCCCAGAGGCATGTTTACTGATTGTTATTACCCAACCTTGACTACCCCAGCCCACCACCTGAGAACATGGAATGCAGATCTAAGACTCCTGTAAGACTCCTGTGGCTACAATCTACATCAAAGACTGGCAGTCAGCAGGGCTCGGTGACTCAGCCTGTAATCCTGTGCCTTGGGAGGCTGAGGTGAGTGGACTGCCTAAGCTCGTGGGTTCGAGACCCACCTGGGCAACTTGGTTAGACTCATCTCTATAATAATTTAAATAATGAGCTGGGCGTGGAAGCGTGCGCCTGTAATTCCAGCTACTTGGAAGGCTGAGGCAGAAGGATCGCTGGAGCCCCAGCAGGTCAAGGCTGCAGTGGCCAGGAGCGGCCACTGCACTCCAGTCTGGGCGACAGAGTGAGACTCCAACTCAAAAAAAAATAAAATAAAATAAAAAACTGGAAGTCCTGGACATTCCTTTTGACCCGGACCCCTCTGGGCCCAAACCCTCCTTATCCTAAAGGCTCTTAAATATACCCAGTTCTTTTTTGGCCCTTCAATGCCACACTTACTTCTGAGTGTAGGTCCCCTTTCCAATCTGTGAAAAGTTGATAATAAACTTTACTTCTTTCTACCTTCTTACTTGGTCACAATCTTACATTATCCTCGTAGCATCAGCACCAGCCGCAGTCCACCTTGCTTCAGTTGACTCTTTCCCCATTAATCTGGAGGCCAAGCTAAGGCCCAGTTCAAGTGCCACCTCTTCCACAAATAATTCTTATTAGTATTTCAGTCTGCACTAATCTCTCTCCTGACTCCCTACTGCACCTATAGTCAGTACCACAAAGTATAACAGTTGTTCTGTGACTATTGTGTTTATATTGGTTGTTTCCCCAAATAAAGTACCAGAAAGCAGAGACCAAGAGGGCCAAGAAAAATGCTACACACACACTGATTAATACTAAATGAATAATTGTTTTCTACAGTCAAAATACTAATGCACCAAATTGTTTTGGGTTTTTTTTTGAGTTGGAGTCTCACTCTTGTCGCCCAGGCTGGAGTGCAGTGGCACACTCACGGCCACCCCAGCGCTGACCTGCTGGGCTCCAGCGATCCTTACGACTCAGCCTTCCACCAAGTAGCCGGAACTACAGGGGCGCACTACCACGTTCAGCAAATTTTTTTTTTTTTTGTACAGACGAGGTCTCACCAAGTTGCCTGAGCTGGTCTCTAGCCCATGGGCTCAGGCAATCCACTCACCTCGGTTTCCCAAAGTACTGGGATTAGAGGCTGAGCCACCCAGCCCAGTCACACCAAATTGTTTTTAAGTCACCTTATTTGAAGTTATATGGGTTAAAAAAGTAAATCTGTCTCACATATTTTATTTTTATTCTGCCAAAATTTAAAGTCTACAACTTATTAGATGTCAGAAAAGAAAGTTTAATTTTCAGCTTGCTTCATTTTAACTAGTATGATACAGCATTTTAGGAATAAAGTAGAACTGTACATTTCTCTATTCTCTTCTGTTCCTTTTAGAAGTATCCCCAATTCAGGAGATATGGAAAGAAGCTTTTTTTCCCTTAATTATATGGCTAATATTTTTTACGCATTACAAAAAGAACAACAAAAAGATATGCTCAACGTACAATTAAACATTTGACAATACATCTTTTTGACCAAAACATCTTTTTGACCAACTCAGAGTTACAAAATAAGTTATGCTCAGAGAATCAGTGCAGGATCCAGCTTAGTAATGTAGTCTTCTACACTTCTTTTCTTTCCCAAGTTTAAGTCCAATTTCTCTGAAGACTCACCCTTCCCATTCTACCAAACCTGAACCTAAATTCAATCTAACTGGAGACATTAAATTCTGCAAGTTTTCAAGGCCCACAGTGTTAATAGTCTAGATAGCCTTGAATAAGTACCAGGTTTATATAACATGAGCTAATAAAATAAATGCACACAAAATTTTTTCATCCAGTGTAGTTTAACAACTATTTGCACACAGGCTTAAACAACTTGCAAAATGGAAAAGTACTGCATTAGGAGCACTTGCTGGCTTCTCAGGAAAATCTAGACAATAACATCTTTTTAACTGAAGTGCCAATAAATATAAATATAAAATAATAAAATGTTAACTTACCTGAAGCATGCCTCCCCTGATTCTGTGGCATTCTTTGGAAGAGATCATGGTTGTATTCATAGTATCTGTATTCTTCATGGGCACGATCTCCAAGTGGCCGCCTTCTCTGACCATCAAAAAAACTGTCTGAATAATAATAGTGGGAGCCAGAGTCTCCATTTTCCATACCAAAGTTAACTTCTGTTAAAAATGACTGAGAAGAGCCATACTCCCGTGGGACATCTGTTAGACTTCTGGCAAGATAAGAAGGTGCAGATAATCTGTTGCTTTCTCTTCTCATTATTTCATGAGGTGTTCTCTGAATTGGAGTTCTAAGGAAACTCTGGTTTCTTGAAACTACGCCTTCTGCAGAAGTTGAAAAGGCAGTAGGACTTGCATCTGGAAGACAGATATCAGTTCGTCTTGGAATTGTTGGACCATGCCGGATGAATGAAGGCATGAGATCTATAATAAAACAAATAATAAAAACACTTTTTTCAAAAGTTGTTTATCTATGTCTACCACCCCAAAATCAAAATATCAATGGACTTTTAAAAAACCACAATTTTAGCCGGGCTAGGTGGCTCAGCCTGTAATCCCGCGCCTTTGGGAGGCTGAGGTGAGTGGATTGCCTGAGCCTGCGGGTTCAAGACGTGCCTGGACAGCGAGACCTCATCTCTACAATAAATCAAAAACTAGCCGGGCGTGGTAGCGCGCGCCTGTAGTTCCAGTTACTCGGAAGGCTGAGGCAGAAGGATCACCGGAGCCCAGCAGGTCGAGGCTGCGGTGGCCGGGAGCGGCCATGGCACTCCAGTCTGGGCGACAGAGTGAGACTCCAACTCAAAAAACAAAACAAAACCAAAAAAACCCCACAATTTTGAATTCTGATTTAAGATAGTAGTTGGGCATCTTAAAACTGAGGAAGATTACTATTTTTCCACTCAAATGAATTTATAATTTGCATTAATATGCTATGTGTAAACTCAGCCAGAATCAAATGTATTCAGCATACCACCATACATATGATCAAACATTAATAAGATTATCTATGAACTACAAATTAATGAAATGCTCATGAGTTAATGTATAAAAATAGTAAACAAACTGATACACAACTACTAGCGATCGAAGATTACAGTGTGTTTTGTCATTTTCACTTAATTTCAGAAAATGCCAAAACGCCTTCTTCAAGCAAACACAATTTCAAAGATAAACAGAACAATATAATGCTACTCCCATTTAAAGTTAGGTTCCTTTAAAATGATTTTAAAATTGGTAGCTGTCTTTCTCCTCTTGGAATTACTAGTACAGTAATCAACAGCTGGAAAGTCAAAAATTTAGGCATGAAAATTAAAAATAAAAAGCTCTCACTTCAAAGAGACACATAAATGTTGAATCAGCTCAAAAACACCAAGCCTGAAGCTACTGTTCCTTTAACAAACAAGTAATTATAATTCAAAACAGGGCCGGGCTCAGTGGCTCAGCCTGTAATCCCGCGCTTTGGGAAGCCGAGGTGAGTGAATTGCCTGACCCCGCAGGTTCGGGACCCGCCCGGGCAACTTGGCGAGACCTCATCTCTACGATAAATCCAAAAATTAGCCGGGCGTGGTAGCGCGCGCCTGTAGTTCCAGCTCTCAGAAGGCTGAGGCCGAAGGATCGCTGGAGCCCGGCAGGTCGAGGCTGCGGTGGCCGGAGCAGCCACTGCACTCCAGTCTGGGCGACAGAGTGAGACTCCAGCTCAAAAAAAATAAAAAATAAAAAGCTTCAAAAGCTAACACTAGACAGAAACAAATTAATATCCAAATAAATAAAGTTCAACACTTGAAACCAAAAGCAAAATACTGTATCAGAAGTTATTTGCTTAAGTGTGACATACATATTTCACTATTTCAAGTAATGTTTCATAAACTTTATTTGCAGCAAACAGCAAGTTATCACCTAAAAACAGCCAAAAACATAAATGTGGCATGTGTAGCTGAAAACCAAGCTGTTAAAAAAGGGTTTAAAAATCAAGTTTTGAGTTCCTGACGTTCCCATCTGACATATATCATTAAAGCAGTGCACGAACTACAATAAATCTGGAAGGCTGACGAGGTGGTTATAACGGAAAAACATGCTCTCCACCCCTTTCTGGGCGATCTTGGTCAAATACTCGAAGCCTCTGTGAACAGCTTTCCCAATTACAACATGAGATCATGCTTAAATCACAAGGTTGAGACCAGCTTCCAAGAAGGAAACTTACACAAAGGGCCCAGCACGCGGTATGAACACCAAACATCGGCTCCTTATCTCACAAACGTCCTCAACACACAGAATTAAAAACTCAAGAGATTCAGCTCGAAAATCGGCTGCATCCTATGAAAGTTAAAAAAACAAAACAAGACGTTTTTGGTTGGGTTTTTGTTTTGTTTTTGTGTGTGTGTGTGTGTGTGTGTGTGTGTGTGTGTGTGTGTGTGATGCATCCTATGAAAGTTAAAAAAACAAAACAAGACGTTTTTGGTTGGGTTTTTGTTTTGTTTTTGTTTTTTGCAATTTCCTTGATAGGACAGAGTCCATTTTTGAGTACTTGTCTTTTGGGAATCTCAAGAATAATACAGCCCTGCGGACGAGGCTGGCGCCTCCGCTCTGCCACCCCAGAGTGAGGCGCGGCGGCTGCGACAGCGCCCGCCTCCGCCCGCAAGACTAGAGTCCGCGCAACTTACAGCGCAGTCGGGAGATGCCTGCAAACCTAAGGCGCAACGGGAGGCATCTGCAGGAGGACAAAGTGTCCCCGCCTCATCACGTTTACTCCCCCGGCGTCAGGGGATGCGCAGCTCAGGTGTCTCCTGGCCTCTCTTCCGGGACGCCTCGCCCGCAACTCTGCCGTGGTTTGGGGGTGCTCTTGGGGGGGGACCAGCCCAAGTCGCCTGCTCTCGACGGGCCTTCAATCGGCCACTCCAGACACAAGACAGCCAAGAAGCCCGCATCCCACGGCGACCGGGGAGGAGAGCGCGGCCCCGTCCCCGCGCCGCCCCGCGCGACACTCACTCCGCAGCAGGGGCGACGTCTCCTTCTTCACGTACTTGCCCTGCACCTCGGCCGGCTTGGACACCTCGGTTTTGGTCTTCTTTCGGGACAGCATCCTCCCCGGCGAGGCC